>NC_059379.1:3697500-3757500 GCF_019703515.2 Myxocyprinus asiaticus | reverse complement strand
ATAAAGCCATGAAAGCACAGTGTTTTTAAGTTGTAAACAGATGTAGCTTTTGTTGCATTTCCACTTGTAAAACTTCATGCAACATAAACAGAATAACAGAAAATAAAAACAGCATATGCTCCCGATTCAAACGAGCCCAAATACAACATGATATGATGCACAGATTTTAAAATAATCTTAAAGAAAATGCCATCTAAAGATTTCGTTTATCTTATTTTTTCATGATTTACACAAGAATCCTATTGACAACCACGACTGATCAGAGTCACGATGAACCAAGACATCATTGGGTTATGAATGCATGCCTCATTCACACCATCCATGACCTCCATGCAGAAATCTGTCTCTCTCTTGACCTGTCTCACTCACAAACACTGCAGCTCTGCTGGCCGTGAGGTAGCCAGATGTTGTCTTTCATGTGGTAATGGGTTTATTACAAGCCTGTTCTTGCATTGTACACAAATAGAGAGAGAGAGAGAGAGAGAGAGACAGGACAACATGCCTGGAATACTGAGGAGATCAAAAACACACTGTCGACACAGCTCTGTTTATGTAGGTCTGCAGAGACTAGAATAAAACAAAAGCTTTACTGTAGGTTTAGTTGAGACAAAATCTGCCACTTTCTGTTTCAGAGAGGCAGGTAAGGAAGTCACATTTCATTTCTGACACCCAGAAAATCTTTAGATGGCAGCACTGAACCCCTAGTTGCATGTAGTAAGATTTTTGACCATCAAAAGTAAGTCTGGTCCACACTGCATTTTATTCTGGCCAAGAACCGCCCACAGACAGGAAAGGAACTTAAAAAAAAAAAAAAAAAAAAGAAGAAGAAGAAGAAGAAGAAGAAGAAGAAGAAGACAAGCAACACTCTCTCAGTCTTTCATTATATAGCTCTTCCCTTCACAGAGGATACTGACAATACATCTATCCTCACACAACCACCTTCCTCTCATTCACTCAGCCCAATTTCTCTTTCTTGACTTCTTTTTGGGAAATGGGAGCTATATGGGTAAATGGAAGCTGCACCCTGCTGTCTCAAACCCCATAGAGAGCCACTCGATGTCATTAACAGACAGAGACAGAGAGAGACAGAGAGGTTGTGGCTGGTTAATATGCTGCAGAACAGTTTGATCCAATTCAACACTAACTTGACCTCCCCAGACAGCATCTCATGTTCACTGAAGTCTTGGTTGCTTACAAGAGCCTTATGCTAGAAAGTTCAAGCGGTTCACCTCCAGTATGAGAAGTTCCCCTGCATGCCAAGTGTTTTTGAGTATGTGTTTGTGTAATGCTCCTGGGTGAGGTGTTTTGCTACTCAGTGTTGTGTCAGATCCAGTTCCCTGCACAGCAGCGACTTCCTCAAAATACTGCATGTCTAACGGAGCTGCTAAGAGGAGAAAAAACAGCCAGCAAAACCAGAAAAAAATACCTGTTTAAGGTCAACAAGGCAGCTAGCTTACACATTCATAAGACACGTGCTTAAACGACTGCATATTGTGAACATTACAAAGAGCATTCATAAAAAACTTACTACATAACACTAATTTTTATTACAAACAGTCACACACAAACTATATAATGATAATAATCGTTAGTTGATTACTAAAAAAGTCATCAAACTATAGTCTGTCTGTCTATCTGTCTATCTATCTATCTTACTGTCTGTCAGTCTGTCCGTCAATCTATAATTTATCCATCTGTGGCATGTGGCATAGTGGTGGTGGCATAGTGGGCTAAAGCACATAACTGGTAATCAGAAGGTTGCTGGTTTGATCCCCACAGCCATCACCATTGTGTCCTTGAGCAAGACACTTAACCCCAGGTTGCTCCAGAGGGATTGTCCCTGTAATAAGTGCACTGTAAGTCACTTTGGATAAAAGCGTCTGCCAAATGCATAAATGTAAATCCATCTGTCCATCTCTCCGTCCATCCATCCTTCTGTCTATCAATCTGTCCATCAATCTATTCATCTATCCATCCATCCATCTCAGTCTGTCTGTCTGTCTATCAATTCGTCCGTCCGTCTGTCTGTCTGCCTGTCCATCATCTATCTATCTATCTATCTATCTATCTATCTGTCCGTCCATCCATCAATCCATCCGTCTGTCCGTCCATATTTCTATATCAATCTATCGGTCTGTTTGTCTATCTATCTGTCTGCATACCTGTAATTGTATCCACCCATCCATCCGTCCGTCCGTCCATTCATCCATCCATCCGTGTACCTATTCATCTCTGTCTGTCTGTCTATCTATCTCTCTGTCTGTGTCTTTCTATCTGTCTGCCTGAAAATCTATCAATCATCCATTCGTCCATCCGTCCGTGTCTGTTTGTCTGTCTATGTGTCTGACTCTTTCTGTCTGTCTGTCTGTCTATCTATCTCTCTCTCTCTCTGTCTCTCTACTGTTCTATCTACCTGTCTGTCTGTTGCAACACTACAATAAATCGAACAGCATTATTAAATATACATTTATACAACAATTAAAGCATTAATTAATGTACATTCAAATAGTCAGAAATGTCATATAACATTGACTGCCTCTTCATATTTAATGTACACTAACTACTGCACACTGAACTATGAAAATACTACATCATATAATGTTGATAATCATTTAACTTATTACTAAATAAAAGTTTTGATAACATGATGTTAAAATGCACAGGGCATCATAGACAGAGCTTCAGTTCAGTCCTGCGGCAGTTTAAAGGACACACTATAAGGCCAGATCTGATCTGTCAGTGCTCAGTGCAGTAAAGCCGGTGTTAAAAGAGTCTCTCCACCTGAGTGGAACGTTTTACAGACAGGCTAAAGAGACACATTTAATGGAACAAGGCTGAGGACACTAACTCCACATGAAATGACAGCAACGCAACATTAAAACGCTCCAGCGACAGGGAGCCACAATTATTAGAAGCACAATCCTCTAATAGCAGCCGTTCAGATGCTGCGCTCATCTTACAGCATTAGAGAGACAATTAACAGACAAAGGATTTGAGCCCATACACAGGCTTTAATGCAGCAGGGATCAAACACTGAGAAACACTAGTCCAACTGTATATCCAATACTGTCATAATCACAAATTCAGAGCTATATTTCCGTGAGCATGCAAAACACAGCACTACACGCAACGGCCGTGCACTACGTCTTATCCAATTTTCGTAAGAGAGCTAATTCTAATCACAATTTCCGTGCCAGCGCAAAGCGCAAGTGACCGTGGGTGGGAGAGTTTGTGCTATTGTGGGTGTATGCACAAACTGTGGGTGTATTGTATGTTAATGAAGTGACGCAAAGCGCAATTTGCAATTTTCCTGAGAAATAGGTCGTTACCACATCTTAACTCAAAGTTTAAACTCAGTTCCTGCATTTGCAGTTTGGAGATTCCAACAGCAGGTGGTAAAAAAGTTAGTCAAAACTAATGAAAATATTGAGGAACATTAAATTATGTCCCTGACGATAAGAGTTGTAGTCTTATATGAAACAAAAATTTAAGAGATCTATAGGTCATGGTTTATTTTCCAATTATTATTATGTTTAAATTTACAATTGTAGTTATGGTCTAATTTGTAAATCTAAAGGTATTTTTCCACCTGTTGTCATAGAGTGATTTTGAAGTCACTGCAAAGCAGGCCGGTGGAAGAAGTTGGAGATAGTAAAATGTTCGGTCATGACTTGGCTATATCTTTTTTGACCACTTCATTAGTTTGATTACATTTTTGTTTCTTTGAAGTGTAATTTCAATTTAGAAATATTTTTGCTTTATTTAATTTTTTCCGTGTTTCAATAAATGAATTTAATTTTTCAAAATCTACCGGTAGAAGTGAAGTGTGTGCCGATACAATAACTGTAATACTAGCCATGATTTGTGTGTCAGTAGATGAAAATAATTAATAATACTTACATTCTCTGTCATTAATCGGAGCCAACATCCAAACTCCAAACACTGATGAGAATCACATTTTCCATGCATATAACAGGAGCGTGCCACTGTCATAGAAATATTCCAGACAATCATCAAAGACGCAGTTAATGCACAAAAGAACTTCGTTTATTCTTCTAATTCATTGCCTTCAGTCCATTCACACTACCAAGTTCTTATGAATGTGCTGTCTTGGTAGGACGGAGATAATAACCAGAGAAGTTGCGTGTGTGATTTCGCCAAGCCACTTGTGCCTAGACAGCACATGCTTGCATGAAAATACCTAAACTTCATGGCCATGCCTACTGACTTTGCACCTATGACTTATGGCATAGTGCTGCGCTTAATGCTAGCGCTCTTAAAATAGGGCCCACATGGAGTCCAGCATACACACAAGTACACACGAATGAATAAATAAACACATAAATAAATAGCACAATTTGCTGTCAATTTCTTAGTCACCACAGTGTAATTTCCAACACATCTAAAATTCTGTATTGCATTTAATAGAATTGTGTGGCGGTAATGATGCTGATGGAAACACCATTTTCAGACACCATAGACTCCTTTGAACTGCTGTGGCTAATTTCATAGCTAAGATTTTACATATCCTAAATACACCCAATTAATCATATTTTCAAACTTTAATATAATTTATTACAGCTTGATAGGAAATGATGCCCAACAAAATTATTCTGCTCACAAGCAGCCCTCTACATTGAGAGTTAATCACTCGCATCTGCGACTAAATTTCACGGCATGCTACTAAACTATGCCTGTTATTAGCCACTCTGAGTTATCTTGGATCGCGCTTTCACCATTGCTTTAGTTCAGCTGTGAAATGGCACTGACATTGCATTTAACGACGTCAAATTTGACTTTGATTAAACTTTTCCCCGGACTGTTTTCACAACATTCTCCATTTTAAAGCATGGCTACAGACCAGTAACATGCTTGTTAGACATCTGTTAGACAGTAAAAGTACTACAAAATTCGAGAGGTTGTACATTTGAATTTGAGAACGAGTACAACACATATTTGTACACGTAGGTCCATACACATTATGTAAGTTAAAGTACTTAATTTTCATTCCATGTGTCTTTTAATATAATTCCTGTTATTTACAGTCAGTCAAAAAAACAAAAAACATAAATTCTGATCATACTGTACATTTCACGGATGAGGGAAAAACCACTGTGCAACTTCTCTCTCGTTAATCCTTCCGTCTCTGTTAATGTGTGTTGCGCTCATTCAACCGTAAACATTTAGTGCTTGTTATATCAATGTAAACTCAATGTAAATCGCACAAGCGCATATAACCAAACGTTATGAAATGTAGTAAGTGTACCAAATGTGTAAATACATAAATAATTAATATATTATGAAAAACTTATTTTTAACTATTTTGTTTTGCATAGTAGTTTTGATATAGTAGCACTTAAATTATTATTTTTATAATATAATTATTAAATAATTGATATATGTGAAATTCTATTTTTATTATTAGATTCCAACTTGTGAATATTTTGTTAAAATGTTGTATGAAATTTTAAATATTGACAACAGCTTTTATCATTATTAAAAATGCAATTTCATGACATATAAATTGACTGAATGTTAAATACACAAGCTGAAATGTGATTAAAATGATCAAAAGCGAAATATAAAAATAAAATGCACAATATCACGCACTGTATTTTGTGAAGTCATACATTTGAATACTATATATACTATATGTGAAGATGCCCCCCCCCCCCCCCAGTTTGCTTAATATATTTTATTAGTTTTCACTTGCATGACACTTACTTGTCGTCCAAAGTCTGGCGAGTAAAAACAACAGCCAATGGCGTTTCTTTTTCCAAAGTGTCCGTAGAGGGTTGTGTGTGTGTTAATATATTTAATTTCTTTTTCTTTTTTTTTGGATTTTTCCCCTTTTTCTCCCAATTTGGAATGCCCAATTCCCAATGCGCTCTAAGTCCTCGTGGTTGCATAGTGAATTTGCCTCCGTCCGGGTGGCGGAGGACAAATCCCAGTTGCCTCCGCATCTGAGACAGTCAACCCGCGCATCTTATCACGTGGCTTGTTGAGCGCGTTGCCACGGAGACATAGTGCGTGCGGAGGCTTCACGCCATCCACCGCGGCATCCGCGCTCAATTCACCATGCGCCCCACCGAGAACAAACCACATTATAGCGACCACGAGGAGGTTACCCCATGTGACTCTACCCTCCCTAGCAACCGGGCCAATTTGGTTGCTTAGGAGACCTGGCTGGAGTCACTCAGCACGCCCTGGGATTCGAACTCCAGGGAACTAGCGAACTAGCGAACTCCAGGGGTGGTAGCCAGCGTATTTTACCACTGAGCTACCCAGGCCCCAATATATTTAATTTCTAAAGTCATTCAAAGGTGGTTTACGGATGTCTTCTCAGTAAAGTCTACCTTTAATGGCACATTTTACTCATAGGCAACATTTCAATACACTTTCAATTTCCACCATACACATGTGCTGCCGTTTAGAAGCAATCACTCAAAACAAATTGACAGTTTGTTTCAATATGAAATTCCATAAGTGTTAATTGCTTTTAGTCTTATGTAATTAAAACATTTGTTTTAATCCGTTATTAAATCAGGAAAAGGTTTGAAAGTGTATTCATTATATGCATATTTATAGATGGCTTTTTTGACTAAAAACAATAAAATCACCCTGCACTTGGTTGCAAGCATCCTATGCAGACAATATTAAAGGAATGTTCCAGGTTCAATACAAGTTAAACTCAATTGGCTGCATTTGTGCCATAATGTTAATTACAACAGAAAATTCCAGTGGTCTCATCGCCGTCAATGTGTTGTGATATACGGCAGCTGCATTGTTGAACTGATTCACAACAAAAGCCTGCAGGGACATCCCTGTGATTGAACAGATGCGTGTCTTTAATCAGTGCATCCAGCTTTAATCTCCGGAGACACATACACATCACTGATAGTCCTTTTTAAATACGGGGCTTCAAGTCTGCATGCTTCAAAATGACACATGATGATCTAGCACCAGCGTGATGTGTGTGATCAGGCATTACTCTGAACAGTGTGGCCTGCTGTGACTTAATAATTAAATATGTGGGCATGCACTTAAAAGAGGTTACATTGATCATCAATGCTAATACCATCCTGCACTAGAAACCTTAATCCAGCTGAAATCTGTGCTGTTCTGTTTCTACGTGGGTGTTTAAATCATATATGAAGGACACACAGAAAAGAAAAAAACCTGTAGCAGTGATGCTTGCAGTGGCGGACTGGCCATTGGGAGAACCGGGACTTTTCCCAGTGGGCCAGCCGCGAAATGGGGCCGCCGCGTTATGCAGAAAGCACCACAAAATGTTGCAGCGATATGCAGAAAAGGACAGCAACAACCCCCCCCCCCCCCCCCAACAACTTTTGGGCCAGTTTCTATAAAACAGAATATACAATTTCTGTAAAATCCCGGGCCAAATTTTCTTCCCAGGCCGCCCCTTGATGCTTGTGTGTTGTATGCAGGAGCCAGGGTGTTGCTATATGGTTTCTAGGGTATTTTAGATGGTTGCTACGTGTTTGCTTACTGGCCCAAGTCGAAAAACACACCAAGTACTAGATATGGTCCCTAGGTACAGGTCAGTTCCTTCCTTCAATGTAAGCCTATGATATTTTCCGCCAAGCGAAAATTGTAAATTTGATCGCTTAGAGAATCTTAGAGCAGTAAATCTCTTCTCATTGACCCTGTTTACACCTGGAATTAATTTGCATTTCAGGTGATCCGATCACAAATGGTCAGCACCAAATACAGGTCTAAAACTTCTTGTGATCGGAAACAAAAAAATACATACAAAATGTGTGACCACATCGCATTTAAGGTGTAAACAGTAGTCCGCCCTGAATGCGTCCCAGACAGCAGTGAAGCACCAACCCTCAACTGTCAGTCAACCTCTTCACTAAAACAAAAGTTTAATCTTTGCCAGTATCGAGCGACTTTACAAGGCAAAAAGTCCAATTGGACAATTTGAAAAAGCACATACATACACAAGTGCAAGAACTTCACAGGTCTTTTTCAGTGTGTCTGATATCAACATGCAGGGACACAGATGACCAGCATCTAAGCATGATCCTTCATCTTGCATTTCAGCTGCATTTGGGAGAAACAGTGTGTTGTTTCTTCACCGCTTTATTTGTCTTTCTGACTTTGTTCTACTTTGGCTGCATCTTTTGAAAATGTGGTGAGAACTCAATTGTGCTGAAACAGGGGTTGTTGTGACCCTTTAACTAATACACTCCCAGGGCAGAACTGGTGACTGGTGGTCATGCATTAACATAGTAATACTGATCGATGTAAGTCATCATGAAATCAGAGACCCTCCCCTCGAAATCCAAACACAAGTGGTCACAAGAAACACATTTAAGTGACCAGGTGTAAACAGCAATGTGTCCCACCTGACCACAAGTGATCGGATCACCTGAGATGCATCTTAATACCAGGTGTAAACGGTGTCATTTTGCCGCATGATTTGTGGTATCATTCAAGTCTGTAGCACAAATGGTGAAGGACGAGTAGCAATAAGTTTAGGATAAAAGTTTAGGGGTTTTGACCCCACATCCTACAACCTGATCTCACTGTGAATACAGCAACAGTAGTCTAAAGTTCTTCAGCTGAAATCAGTCTGTGCTTTTGAATCACTGCCCCCAGTGGCTGAAGCTGGAGGTGCTGTTGAATATTTAAGGGCACGTGTAAGCTCCAGTTTCTGGGTGAAATATCCACTGAGTGGCACCAAAACTATGTATTTTTTGTTGTAAGTGATGTAATACAGTCAACAGGAATGCATATTATATAAACAATCAGGACAGTTTCAAGCTATAAGCGGTATAAGCAGCCGCTTATGGCCCCGAGCCACCAAGGGGCCCAATGTTTCATATTTTCATATTTTTTATTTTATTTTTTACTTTTAAATATACTAAAAGCTGTGAGTAAGACACAGGCAGCTGTAATGGCTCAATTAGACAGTTATAAAGGGCCCCCTTGTGGCCCGAGGGGGAAGGTAGAATGTAACTACAAGGAGAGAGTTTTAGCTAGATGGTGTTTGTTCGTTGGTGGGGGGGGGGGGGGGTCTCCAAGTAGGATTTCACTTAGGGACCCCATATGCTCAGAAATGGCACTGTGAACCATACTTGCTAACTCAAACCCTGAAACTACTCCTAACAATCAGTGGAGTAAAAAGGTAATTTTAAAGTGAAAATTGTACCCCTGAATCGTGCTCACAACTGTTTATGTGAATGTGATTATGTCCTGGTTCCCACGAGACTAAACAAGTGTCTTGGAGATTTCTTGTGTAACTGGTCCTGCTCGACCCGCTCCGAGTGGGATTTGAACCGGCATCAGCTTGCATGGGATGCGTGCGTGTTAAAGATGAGGCTAAAGGCTAAAGCCTCTAGCGTCAGTCGCTAATGCGCCTCTTGAGGCCAGGGGAGTGAGCTTTACACATACCGCACAGCTAACACGTACCAACTGGCTCCTGTTACACTTGCGCTAGAGCAAAAACTTGAATTGATGCAAAAAAAAAAAAAAAAAGTCTGATGGAGAGTGTCGTTTGTCAGTAATTCAGCAGAATGGTGTTGATTTCAGGGTACATAAACTTTCAGAAGCAACATGTCGATAACCTGTGGGATCATGTTGAATCTAAGGCCTGGAACTTACTGTCTGCAAGTACATGAATGCAGATGCTTGTAGCTACACATGCTCAACTTTGTGCATTCTGAAATGTGTCAGACTGAAATTTTTAACGGCAACACAAGTGTGCATTGCATTCTTAGCATTGCCACGTTACGGAGCAACAGTTAAAAGAGAATTTTGCTGGTCAAGTTAAAGTCAATATGTTTTTAGCTAGCTACCGGAATTACAACATATCCAATTTAAATGTCGCAGATGTTAGAAGGTAACACTATCGTACTGGTTTTTTATTAAAAGCGTAAGTTAAAGGGATAATTCCCCCAAATAGGAAAACTGTTTACTCGCATGGCGTTTAAAACTTTTTGGTGTGGAACACAAAAAGACAATCACTTAAATCACTTTAAATGACTGTGCAGCCTGTTCTTCATAAAAACTTACTGAATGAATTCAAAAACGTACAATATAGCGCAATTTTTGTCATTCGTTTGTTTTTCTCAGCACATATGCTTTACAAATTGGCATGTTAAATCATCCTATGTGTTCAACAGAAAAAAATTAAAAACATCTAGGCTAGGAAGAAAACAAAAGGTGTGCAAATAATGAAAGAATTTTCATTTTTAGGTTGAACTATCCCTTTAATGCTTTTGCAGGATAGAGTGTCAAATACATAAAACCAGCATTAGACTAAACCATTTCCCCTCTTCTCTTGCACAGAATCAGAAACCAATCCCATTTTTGTTCACTCATGAATATGATTTATTGCTAGTGTAACCTGGTTTGTCAGGGAAAGCCCATTCCAAATGCATTTCCATCTCAATTAATCAGAAAGGGTATTGCTGACAGCTCAGGTCCCCAAAAGACGTATTAAAAGCCCAGGGATTATGTAAACAGCAAAGCAGGGGTTTATTTACATAAGACTAAATAATTAATTCATCAAATTACTTTCATAGTCACCTCTTATTTGATATTGTGGTATCATAGCAATAGTCGAGTGGCTTTCTCTTGTATCTGTCCAGCGTTGTATCGAGGGGCTTCATATGCTTTGTCAATGCGCGCTATTGAAAATCATTCTTTCCTTTTACTGTTACATCACGGAAGACCCTGAAATGACGCGAGACAAATCAAAACAAAGGTGGAAGATGGCAAACTTAAGATGTTAGCAAAGGATTTCCTTTGCAGTGTTTGCTAATGCAGTTTCGCTTATACTATTGATCATACTAAGACTTAAAACATACTCTACGCAAGTACACAAACACAAATGGGAATGCTATATTGCTAACAGCGACTATCAGAAGTGATTTTGTATTAAACCGCTAACTTGAGCCTGTCTGTTTGCGATTGTGTGTCTCTTTGTACATATAAGCGTGTGTGTTTTACTGTCCAGTTCACATGTTTGGGTGATGTATTGAAGATTTGTAATGCTGTCTTCAGTCCACATTGATCCAGAATGGGTCTTGAAGACCTGTAGTCGCAGAGGGTCTGTCACCACTGGTTTATCTCGCCTTCCTCAGGCTCTTATCAAATGATTTAGAGTGATAGACATAATCCAATAGAGCAGACGGCACTAGAGTAATTTAACATGATGTTCTGAGAGAAGTGCAGCTCAGTAACTCGTATTCCCTGTGATCAAAGCACATTTAAACCCTGAGAGGGACTCCAGACTATATTAGATTCGATATTAGTTGATTGCGATACAATTTACTTCTCCTGTCTGCATTGGTGGTCTCTGTTGTCTACCAACGTGCTAAAAAAATAAATAGTTTTAGGTGAGAGACTTCCCTTTAACTCTCATTTTAATTATTCCATTTTGTAGATGCCATGTATAACAAAGACTATGAATAAAACAAAACAGATTTAAGAAGCCTTGTTAATTCCTACATCCTCAAAACGAATCTTCCCCAAAAGAAGAGCATCAATACTCTCATATATTTCCTAAAGAGAATACACAGTTACTGCTGCTGAAAAAGGCTATTTGGCACACAGGCCTCGGAGGACAAGTGTTTGTCAGGGTGATGATGCTGAATCACAGGGGAAAGTGCTCTTTCTCCTGTTTAGTTAGCTGAGAGATGGCGAATTCCGAGAAGGCAGACAGATGATCATTCTGCCTGTGTGATCTCTCCAGGAGCGCACAAGATTAAGCAATGCAATTAACTGTCAAAGACAAACAAGTCACGAGCTAAGAAAACACTTATGAGATTGGCTTTATAAATTCAATCGCAAACAAGTCGAGCTGGTTAACAGTGGAGGGGACACTAAATCTTTGAGAATTTTCATGAGCTACACTAGACTGGTGAGTGATGTTGCAGCTCTGCTCTTTCTAGTTACATGACTGATCACTTTCACATTTGAGTACGATCGTTTAAAGAGACGGTTCAGCCAAAATTGAAAAGTCTGTCAATATTTACTCACCCTCATGTTGTTCCAATCCAATTAGCTGTTACTTTTGAAAACAAAAGAATCATTTTAAATAATCTTTACTTTGATATTTTTCATACAACAACATCATAGTGACCAGGGGCTTTCAAGCTCCGAAAAAGACAATAAAGCACTTTAAAAGCACACTAAAATTAGTCTACTTACGGCTTGCGCTCTTTATTCCAAGTCTGAAGCTGTGTGATAGTTTTGTTTGAGGAACTGACCAAAACTGTTCCTGCTTCAGAAGACTTGAAATATGCTATAGCGCACAATTCATATGGATAGTGTTGTCACGGTACAAAAACTTCAGTAGTTGGTACCGATACCAGTGAAATTGCATGGTTCTCGATAGCAATTTTTGGTACCACAGCATAAATATGCTAATATGAACTAATAATATGCTATTGAACACACCTGTTTAGCCTATTTAATAAGTTACTTTTCAATGTAAATAGTAAATAAAAAAATGCATGTTTCCTTCAAGTGTTTCTCAATCAAGGATGCACTGCTTAAGTGTTTTTAAGAAGCGCCATACTGAAATCTGTTCTTTACCAAATCATGTTTCCTTTTTGTTATTATTATTATTTTCCAGAACTCTGTTCTAATTTAATTTCATCGTCAAAATGGTGTCTAATCAAATCATTCTTAAATCTTTTAACAAGTGAAAATAGAACTTTTCAACAAATCATCATTGCATTTTTTTTTTTTTGCCAAACTTTTATTCAACAGCTGTATTGCTTGTGATATATTGCTTCATTATTATTATTATTATTATCATTATTATTATCATTACAGTGATATTACATTTTACTATACAGTTGTAATATATTTCTGTCACAATTTCAAATAAGTTCTAGCTTATAATTTGAAACGTACTTTTATTTTGACGTGTATTTTCGCCTGAAGCTTCACTTTCTGGATAAACAGTTCTCGATTTTAAGTCACATCTGAAATCTCATCTCTTTACACTGTCCTTTGAGTCTGACAAATGAAATGTAGGACATCATTGTGGAGTGTTTGCATTTTGTGTTTTAAATTACTGGTGTCTGTGTATGTGTTAATTTTTAAATGCTAGCATTTTGGTCTACTCTGTTGTTTTAAATGCTAAGTTGAGATGAGATTAAAATGCAAATGCTGTGATTTAATTATATAAATATATAGTTTAGATGTGCTGCGTGGTTCACAGTAGATTAGTGCTCCGCTCTGTCATGTCCTGAATGATTCTCAATATGTATGAGCAGTCAGATTTACACATTAATTTAAAGTACACAGCTCTTCCACACAAAGATAGCAGCCTTTATTGGTTTAATAAATCACACTAGGACATGTCATGATTTTAATTTGATTAATTGGCCATTTCAGTGTAAGGAGTAGCAGAGCACGTGCTCAAAATGAGCATTTTAAAGCTGTCGTGTCAGTCATATTGCACGCTGGTACCGGATAGAATCGGTCCTCGGTACTACCGGTACTGCAGAAACACTGGTATCGTTACATCTTTTTTTACATTTTAATATCGAATTGGTACTGAAGTACCAGTACTTCTGACAACACTACACATGGACTACTTTTTCATTGGGAGTTATAATAGTCATTTTTTTTAATTCGGAACAACATTGTATTGTGAAAATAAATCAATTAAAATAATGCACAGAAATTATTTGAAAAACAGCACCCAGTGTGACAGTGAGTTAAAAATAGGAGAATGTTAATTTTTGGGTCAACTTATCAATTTAAGCACAACAATCTTTTCTTCCAAAAACAAAAAATATATAAAAACTGGGACAAAGGCCCTTAGAATTCATAGTGATTTGTTTCTCACCCACACCTATCATTTGGCTTCTGAAGACATGGAATAAACCACTGGAGCCATATGGATTAATTTTATGCTGTCTTTATATGCTTTTTGAGTTTCAAAGTGTTTAAGACTTTAGCCATGTTGTATCATACAGGGAAGTTATTGTTGCTAATTGCTCTACTGTTTGTGTTTGCAGGAACTATGGTGAGCAGGGAAGAGGGTAAATGCATGCTCACCAACTCTGAGTCCGACTCAGAGGCAACAGCTACCTCTATGGCCCTGGACGTTAAAGGGTCGTCGGACCATAGCCGGCAGGTGCGCAAGCGCAACAAAGCCCTCCAGGTGCGCTTCAAGGACATCTGCGAAGCACAGAACGAACAGGCTCGAGGAGGGAAGCCGGCAACATACAAGGTGCCATACCGCAAATACATGACCGTCCCAGCTCGTCGATCAATACCAAACGTCACTAAAAGCACTGGAGTACAAACGTCGCCAGATCTTAGAAAGCGTTATAAGACTTTTCCATTTGAGCGCAAGAAAGGGCACACAGTCAAACACGCTGCTGCTGTGGAGAGTTGCAGAGACCAGGATGATGGGTTTGTTATCGATGTAAAGAGGGCAAAGGCTACTGATATCGCCCCCTCTCATAATGTGAGGAAAACAAGAGCTTTGATGCACACCAGCAAGTGCATCGCGACTATTGAACAACATCCGCAAGTTACGGATGGACCCTGCACTGACGCTCTAGTTTTACCCTGTCCAACAGATGGGACAACAACAGGAGCGGACAACTCGGATTACCAGATCTGCAGCGTTAGAAGTAAACACAGTAAGGGCTTCCAGAGAGACTTGGAAACACCCGATCGTTCAGGAAAGCTACAACTGATGAACTCTGGAGAAAGTGGTGGGGGTATTCTCCAAGATTCGTCGTCTAAAGTTACGGGACCCCTCGCATGGAACTCTCTCACGCAGGTGGAGTGCTTGGAGAGTCCGTCGGAACGCAGCAAACGTAAGAAGACATTGCAACTCAACGGTCTGCAGTCGCAGACTTTACCGAGGGCCAATTGCACGACACAAGTTCAGTGCCATGCAGGCACGTTATCCGCTCGCCCGATGCATGCCGTGGAGGAGGCAACAGTGGCCTCCGTGGTGACAGCAGCCGTTCCCATGCCAGCGCCTCCATGCCGGGGCGGGACAGGAACTGTACAAGCGGATAATGAGGCTTGCAAACAGATTGTACCTGTCAATCAGGACGGGGATGTTAAAGCACAGCTCCAGGCCATGGAGAACATGATCAGCTCCAGCCAGGAAACCATCAAAGTATTGCTAGGTGTAATTCAGGAGCTGGAGAAAGGAGAGGCTCATAGAGAAGGGTAAGACGCTTAGAACTACATTACTCAACATCACTCAACCATTATATTTTATGCGCCACTAGCAACACCAAACGGAATTACAAAAAAAAACTTTGTTTTCAAAACAGCTTTCTGAATATGCACCACTTCTGCCGTTGGTCAAACACAGAGATAGTCCTGCCACCAATTCATAGCATT
Source organism: Myxocyprinus asiaticus (assembly GCF_019703515.2). Taxonomy (NCBI): domain Eukaryota; kingdom Metazoa; phylum Chordata; class Actinopteri; order Cypriniformes; family Catostomidae; genus Myxocyprinus; species Myxocyprinus asiaticus. Next base: position 3,742,134 of record NC_059379.1, on the reverse strand, counting down.
GTTTGAGCAATGTTTAATGGGGCAGGTCAAAGTGTGTCGCTCTAATCGTGCCACAGAGAAAGAATGCTTACATTAACCTATGAATGGCTTACTTATAGTTGTCTCAGCATATTAAGATCTAGGAGCTTTATACAGTTTATGCCATTGAAGAGATGGTAAGTCTATCCATCACAGCCTTGTTATCATTCCCATTAAAAATCTATTGGAAGAGTGATGACTTGAAAGCACCACAAAGCCAGTGTTTACACTCTTGAGGAAGTCAAACAAAGAATGGATTATAGTTGAGTCTTTAAAGAACGCAAACACTGAGTTGACGCCTATACAGAGTGTTCAAAATCTTTCACCTACGAGGTTGAATTTCAGTTAGGGTGATGCCTTAGAAGGCAGCTGCCTATGTAGGCAAAAGACAGACAAGGAAGCTCACTAGGTTTTAGAACAGAGTCTCGCATTCGATCATTTTCAAACACACACTTCTCAAAATATCAGTGGAGACTTAAACACTGGAATCCTGCCAGGACAGTGATTAAAAACTGCATTAATAACCAGCATGACTACATGTCTACTTTTTCTACCTGACGCATAATTAAGGTCACAGCAAGAGGGTTTCATAAACACAGAATAATGAGATCCAGAGGAGAACTGACATCATCATCATCATCACGGAGTTGATTAGAGATCCGAGCAGCAACAGAGACTGAGAATTATAAAAAAACAGAGCACTTCCTGATAAACAAAACTAAAGTTACACAAGCACATTCCATACTATAAATGCATTATTTTAAATTATTCTAGTGAAGATTTAGAAAGCTTCAATGTTTGCAAACTTCATAAACCCATATGACCTACTTTCTTTCCTTCATGGAACACAAAAAAGAGATGTGTCACCTCGGTCACCATTACTTACATTGCATATGCTTTTTTTTTTTTTTTTTTTTTTTTTCTTCCAAACAACACAAAAGCGAATAGAGACTTATGCTAACATGCGGCCTAAAAATCTCTTTTGTGTTCCACAGAAGAAAGTCATACAGTTTTGGAACAATATGAAGTTGAGTAAATGATGACATTTAATTTTTTTAAGTGAACTATTCCTGTAAATACAAGTACTTACTCTGTCATTTTGTTCAGTTAAAAAAATAAAAAAATAATAAAAAAAATCAGGAACACCATAAAATACACTTTAAGCAACTTTTTTTTTACTCAAAATAAATGTTCTTCAGAGCAGCTAGGGAGTTTTCTAACATAACCTCTGGATGCTTCAAAGGTTTCTCATGGTTTAACGCTTTTCCGGGTATTACACAAAGTACTATTTTAATACATTTTCAGGACAGCGCACTACAGTTTTCATTTCTCTAGCTCAGGACTTGAAGAGTTTAGTTTCCTGCTACCAATGCAGAAACAGTTAACGCTTGTGCGGATACGGCACATTAGCCTCATTCCACACTCCGAAATGTCATTCGCTCAATAAAAGAGAGAATGTCTGGAGGACGTAGGTAAAATGTATTCATAATTACGTCTGCTACATTACCGCTGGTGTGATGCAGTACTATCTGTACACCATGTCCTTAAGTGTGCAGTGTGCACACAAACGTATACGCAAAGAGGAATATTACTGGAAAACATGTTACAGGATCAAAGGGGATGCTAGGGGTTGTATAGCTAAATTGCAGGAATAACAGTTAAAAGTGTGGTATGCATTAAATTATGAGCAAATCAAACATTGAGAGAGTCGTGGAAATGGAAGAGACTGTTTTACTTTGAATCCTACAAAGACTTAAACATACATTGAGATTAAATAGGCATGAAAACAAACTTATAAGAAAACGAGTTTGGTAGTGTATTCTAACTAAATGTAATACAGTTATTACACAAATAAAATCAATAACACTTCACAATAAGGTTGCATTTGTTAACATTAAATGAACATGAACTAACAATGAACAAAACTTTTACAACACTTTTTAATTTGGATAAATGTTTCATTTTTTTTTTTTCATCCCCTTCTCTCCCAATTTGGAATGCCCAATTCCCACTACTTAGTAGGTCCTCCTGGTGGCGCGGTTACTCACCTCAATCTGGGTGGTTGCCTCCGCTACTGAGACCATCAATCCGTGCATCTTATCACGTGGCTCGTTGTGCATGACACCGCGGAGACTCACAGCATGTGGAGGCTCATGCTACTCTCTGTGATCCACGCACAACTTACCACACGCCCCACTGAGAGCGAGAACCACTAATCGCGACCACGAGGAGGTTACCCCATGTGACTCTACCCTCCCTAGCAACCAGGCCAATTTGACTGCTTAGGAGACCCGGCTGGAGTCACTCAGCACACCCTGGATTCGAACGTGAGGCTCCAGGGGTGGTAGTCAGCGTCAATACTCGCTGAGCTAACCAGGCCCCACCAATTTGGATTAATGTTATTTTCATCATATACTAATGCATTTTTAAAATAAAAAAGATGAATATGTTAAAGGAATATTCCAGGTTCAATACAAGTTAAACTCAATCGACAGCATTTGTGGCAAAATGTTGATTACCTCAAAAATACATTTTGACTCATCCCTACTTTTCTTTAAAAACAAAATCGAGGTTACAGTGAGGGACTTACAATGAAAGTTTAAAAAAATTATAAATTTTTGCCACAAATGCTGTCGATTGAGTTTAACTTGTATTGAACACGGAACATTCCTTTAACTTATGAACTAACGTGAACTAAGAATAAACAGATTTATTTTCTTAAATTAACATCAGCCATGATTAATTAATGCTGTAAAATATACTGTTCATTGTTAGTTCATGATACATAATGCATTATATAAAGTTAAATCTTAAAACAATAAATGAGTAATTTGATATCACAATCTATTTACTTTTGTTGAAAGTTAAAAACTAAAGTTGTAAAGTTGTGTTGAGTGTTTAAGATGGCATAATGGTTTAAAAAAAGCTGAACTTTTAAAAATTCATCCCAAAATGTGTTTGTTCCATTTTGCTGCACTCCATCTATCTGTTTTGGAACTCCGGAAGGTATCCGATGTGAACATCCACTAAGAAACAGCCATATTGGGGTTGGGTGATTTTAGGTGACAGTGGTTTAAAAAATATGTACATCTCTAAAGCCCTAAATATATTCAAAGTGTCAAAACATCACAAACTGTAATGCAGTGGGGATCACTGGTGACATCTGCTGGAATAAAAATAATAATAAATACATGAAATAACAACTATGGCCAGTAGATGGCTTCAGTGCTCTATGCATTGGCTGATCTCTATAAGCTCATGTTCTAACAAACATAATTTCTAGATATCATCATAAGTTTTGAATGTGATACATATTTAGAAAAAAAATAAATAAATAATAATAAATCTATTTGTCAAATTGTTGCATTTTTTCTAAACCACTTGTGCTGAAGTGTCAGATTTTGCAACGATGCTCCAATATGCTGTCAAACATGACAATGCTCCAGTCAAGTCTGATTGTGTAACAAAGAAAAGAGAGTTATTATTTTGTAACCTGCCATTTAATTCAAACATCAAAATTCTAGCATACACTTTGTCATACAGGGGTCAGACTCAGACTTCGACCTGTGTGGTACGTTTGGTATATATAGACAGGTGAGATGAAAAATGCAACTGCTGAAGCAACCACGTCATTTTGTGGTGCTTCTAAGACACTTCTAGCTCACATGTCGACTCGCCCGCTCGTCATACCCCGGTCCTCTGCATCGCAAATGCAACGCTCTATAAGTTGAGGTACCGTGCAGTGAGACTGTGCTCAAACAAGCTTGTAAATGTAGCTGTTTATGTAATGCAAATGTTAAAAAGTATCACTTTACAAGTCATGCACTACAGTAAAAGTGTTTAGATGTCATAAGATATCATTGTATGAGGAACAGGGCGAAAAGTAAGTGTTTATGAACTGACAATCTGCCATTTTACTCATGGATTTATGTGAAAGGGAACAGAAGTCATTATTGGCGTGGCACATATAGTGTTTATTTCAACAGCAATGTGCCGAGATACATACAAAGAGCCTCATACAAATCTTTTTTTGCAAAGACATGATCATATGAGACAAGCTTGACAGCAACGCAAGCATGCATGAATTTTCAACTGTAGTGTTGGCCAAGCGCCTGGGTCTGCTGTGTTTGAACTCATCCACATAAACCTAGGCAGACATAAACCTGAAACTTTAAACATAATTACTTGACTAATTCCTCATCACATCTATTTAAATAGTAATCAAAAGGACACAATATCAATGTCTTTATATGCAGAAATATGCTCCCTTATAATGAAGGCCCAATCTGTGAGACTTCTACTTGTGTCCCAAAGGTTTTCTTTCTTTTCGTAAATAACATAATTCACATCCTCTGTACATTACTCACCCATTACCTCCCGCACTGTGCCAGCTGCTCCGGAGGGTACAGTTTGCCTTTGAGAACAGCAGTCTGTGCTTTGTGCCAAACATTATTTTGCCTTCCAGCTGCCCTCCTGTCCAGCCCCGAGCTCCCAGCGGCAGCGCTATACATCACTGTCCCCATTAGCTACAGAAACTAGCCTCAGATACACTCCACGCATCAGCAAACAGCACTTCACATATGCTCATTAGGGACAGAATGGCCGTCGGTGGCCCACTCTTTTTCACGATGAGCCCAGCAGTTCGACCTTTTAAGGGGGCAGGTGCACAACTCAGGGGTGGCGGTGAGCGAAGATGCAGACAGATCGTCGCTAATGGCCAAGTGGGACGAACTCTGACAGCGTGAGAGGAGTCACTGGCCAAAATGAGGTCTAGACTGTAGTCACTGACTAAAACGGAGTTGGATAGATGGAAATAGATAGGGAGAGTGAGGGCGTTTTTACACTAGAGATTTTGGTTCGGAAGAGTCCGTTTCACTTCAGAGTTAAACTCGGAGACGTACTAAAGATCCGCAATAGAGTCTATTTGAAAACGGTGGTCTGGGGAACAGTTCGTGTGGTTTCCAGTACGGTTCACAATTGCTATGAAATCAATCCGGTCTAATTAGTGAAAAAAACAAAAAAACAATTGCAATAGATGTAACAGTCTGGTTCCGGAAGGTAATAACCCATTCATTTTTCCATAGGGGAACTGATTATTGGTAACTTAAAGACGTTTAAAGACAGACCTACCGTGAGCTCCGAGGTTGTTAACCTATGGTACAGTATATGCTTCAGTTTGCGTAATTTCATCTTCATATTTAATGGCGGAATTCCTGGAGAAGAACTACACTTCCCATTAGGGCTGGGTATTGATACAAATTTCCCAATTCAATCTGATTAGATTCTGATTTACAAGCTCTCGATTCAATTCCGGTTTTGATTCTATTCAATTCTATATCAATTCATATGGGTATATTTCTGTTACAATTTTCATTTTGCTATCATTTAATAAAAAAAATAATAATAAAAAAAAGCTCTCTCAGCTAATGCTCTTAATTATAAAGGGACCTTCTAACCTTCTAGTAAACCCTTCTAGGTACAATTCGAAAATATTAATTTTACAAATTTTATTTTACCACTAGTTTTTCATCATATTAATCACATTTTAGGTTCTGAATTTTTTTCAAATTCAGTCTATTCCATCAATAAATGTCTTGAAATTGCATATACTGTATTATGTTGCATATATATTTTGTTACATGTTTATTAACTTGCATAATTTGTGCTATTATTATATAATATCAGTATTTACATTGATATGTAGAACATGTGCTAAATCGGTACAGTCTCTTTAAGACAACTGGTATCAGCCAATCAGCACGTATAATGAGAGAGGATGTGCATGGTTTCTTTAGCGCATTCATGTGTGATTAGAACTAAATTTTCCTTTTTTGTTGTTGTTTTTAATTATCGATTGACTGTATAGAACAGAAATGGCATTAAAAGAGACATTATTTAATGACAAATGGAACGAGTAAAACATTCATCAACAACACAGAACGAGTAAAACCAAACTTTTACTCTTAACAGGCAGTGAAATGATCTCGGTGCTAATAACTTCTTCACCACTATATTACTCAATCACTTGGTGAGTGAAATCTGCACATTTACCAGCCAGTGGCTAATCACAGACCTTTTTAGATGCATAGCATGCAATTTGGTCGCATATGCAAGTGATTTACAGTTGTGCTCAAAAGTTTGCATACCCTGGCAAAAATTGTGAAATTTGTGGCACTGATTTTGAAAATATGACTGATCATGCAAAAAAACTGTCTTTTATTTAAGGATAGTGATCATATGAAGCCATACACAAATACAAATCTGTTATGTTCAGTGCAATTATATTTTAATTTTGTTTTGTTTTTTTCCCAGAGGAATGAAATGGCAGGATGTGTTGGATAAATATAAAAAATACTAAACTGTGTATTGCACATAGTTATTGCTCAATGGGGCAATTTAACTGTTCATGAGATGGATAGCCTGAGGGAAAAAAAAACTGTTCCTGTGCCTGACGGTTCTGGTGCTCAGAGCACTGAAGTGTCGGCCAGAAGGCAACAGTTCAAAAAGGTAGTGGGCAGGGTGAGTGGGGTCCAGAGTGATTTTTCCAGCCTTTTTCTTCTCTCTGGAAGTGTAGTATAGTTCTTGTAGTCTTCTGATGTCTGATTTCGTAGCTGAACCAAACCAGACAGTTATTGAAGTGCAGAGGACAGACTCAATGACCGCTGAGTAGAACTGTATCAGCAGCGCCTGTGGCAGGTTGAATTTCCTCAGCTGGCAAAGGAAGTACAACCTCTGCTGGGTCTTTTTCACAATGGAGTCAATGTGGGTCTCCCACTTCAGGTCCTGTGAGATGGTAGTGCCCAGGAACCTGAATGACTCCACTGCTGCCACAGTGCTGTTTAGAATGGTGAGGGGGGTCAATGTTGGGGTGTTTCTCTTAAAGTCCACAATGATCTCCACCAAGGTTGTTTTGACTGCACCAGACAGCCAGCTGTTCAAACTCCCTTCTTTATGCAGACTCATCGTCATCTCGAATGAGGCCGATGACAGTGGTGTCGTCTGCAAACTTCAGGAGTTTGACAGAGGGGTCCTTGGGGATGCAGTCATTGGTGTAGAGGGAGAAGAGTAGTGGGGAGAGCACACATCCCTGGGGGGCACCATTGCTGATTGTACAGGTGCTAGATGTGAGTTTCCCCTGTCTCACAAGCTGCTGCCTGTCCGTCAGAAAGCTGGCAATCCACTGACAGATAGACATGGGAACAGAGAGTTGGTGTAATTTATTCTGGAGTATAGCTGGGATGATGGTGTTGAAAGCTGAACTGAAGTCCACAAAAAGGACTTCAGTTCCTGGTCTGCCCAGATGTTGCAGGATATGATGCAATCCTATGTTGACTGCATCATCCACAGACCTGTTTGCTTGATAAGCACATTGAAGGGGATCTAGAAAGGGTCCAGTGATGTTCTTCAGGTGGGCCAACACCAGTCTCTCAAAGGATTTCATGAACACAGACATCAGAGCGACAGGTCTGTAGTCATTAAGTCCTGTGATGGAACTTTATAAAGATGGAAAAGGATATAAAAATATATCAAAAGCTTTGAAAATGCCTGTCAGTACTGTTCAATCACTTATTAAGAAGTGGAAAATTCAGGGATCTCTTGATACCAAGCCAAGGTCAGGTAGACCAAGAAACATTTCAGCCACAACTGCCAGAACAATTGTTCGGGATACAAAGAAAAACCCACAGGTAACCTCAGGAGAAATACAGGCTGCTCTGGAAAAAGACGGTGTGGTTGTTTCAAGGAGCACAATACGACGATACTTGAACAAAAATGAGCTGCATGGTCGAGTTACAATGCCACAAAAAATCCTGGTTACAATATGCCCGACAACACCTTGACACGCCTCACAGCTTCTGGCACACTGTAATTTGGAGTGACGAGACCAAAATAGAGCTTTATGGTCACAACCATAAGCACTATGTTTGGAGAGGGGTCAACAAGGCCTATAGTGAAAAGAATACCATCCCCACTGTGAAGCATGGTGGTGGATCACTGATGTTTTGGGGTGGGTGTGAGCTCTAAAGGCACGGGGAATATTGTGAAAATTGATGGCAAGATGAATGCAGCATGTTATCAGAAAATACTGGCAGACAATTTGCATTCCTATGCACGAAAGCTGCGCATGGGACGCTCTTGGACTTTCCAGCATGACAATGACCCTAAGCACAAGGCCAAGTTGACCCTCCAGTGGTTACAGCAGAAAAAGGTGAAGGTTCTGGAATGGCCATCACAGTCTCCTGACCTTAATATCATCGAGCCACTCTAGGGAGATCTCAAACGTGTGGTTCATGCAAGACGACCAAAGACTTTGCATGACCTGGAGGCATTTTGCCAAGACGAATGGGCAGCTATACCACCTGCAAGAATTTGGGGCCTCATAGACAACTATTACAAAAGACTGCACACTGTCGTTGATGCTAAAGGGGGCAATACACAGTATTAAGAACTAAGGGTATACAGACTTTTGAACAGGGGCCATTTGCCATGTTTTGTTTAATGATTGTGCCATTCTGTTATAACCTACAGTTGAATGTGAATCCCATAAGAAATAAAAGAAATGTGTTTTGCCTGCTCACTCATGTTTTCTTTAAAAATTGTACATATATTACCAATTCTCCAAGGGTATGCAAACTTTTGAGCACAACTGTACTTGCATTATAGAGGGTTGCACATAGAATAAAAGATTGATCTTGGGATTTAAGAATCAATATTGAGATCGTGTTGCATCAGGAAATTGATATTTTTACCCAGTCCTACTTCCCATTATCCAGCAGAGAAAGATCCACAAATCAGAGAATCGCTGCAAACAAAGTGCGCCAAAAGAGCTCTGCACACTGTAAATTTTTTTTTATCATTTTAATGGTAAAAGACGGTATAAATGCTACAGTAAAAAAAAAAAAAAATATGCAATTGGTTAACGGGTAGTACCTTAAAATATACAGTAAAATTTTATTTTCTTTATAATTAACAGTAAAAATTTATATTATATAACAAGAGAATACATGTACTTTTTACGGTAAATTATTGTTCCCTGAATTCCCTGCATGACATATTGTTCCCAGTTCATTTCATTATATTTTATGGGAATAGTTATGTTTCTTCTTATTTGTAATATCAGTTATGTACATTGGGGTGTTCTGTGTTATATTTAATGTAGTTTAGTTAATGTTTACTGAATTATTTTAATTTCACGTGTTACCCTGATGGTGTTTAGTGTTTGTGTGAGTGACACTGAGCACTGTCTCTACGTGTTTATTGATCATTGCTCCTAGAAGGGCCTCTACTGATGAACTTCATGTCATCATGTGACCTTTTGTAATTACTACGGTGATTAACAATACAATAAGTGAAAAGCAGATCAAGTTTATTATTTAATAATATAAACAACGGTAATGCGCCGTAAAATATACAGGCATCAAAATTGCATTCCGTAAAGTCTCAAACGTGGTTACTGTATTTTTTACGGTGAATTTCCAGTTTGTTTGTTTTTTTTTTACAGTAAATTTAACAGGATTTTTTTTTACAGTGCAGCTCTATGACGCACTCTGACTGACATAATCGAGTCATTAGAATTGATCACTCAGTCAATTTGCTATCAGTATGACATTGAGGTATCCTGCAATGGAGGAGCCAGAGGGGTCAAAAGGTCAGTGGCTCCCAGCCAGCAAGGCAATTGTTATGACGAAAGGTGATAATAATATCAGACAACAGCTTTCTCAAACTTTCTGATCTGACATCTCCATACAGAGCCATGAAAGCAATGCAGAGATGGACATACACCATATAACCACAACCGGCAGTGAAATGATGAAAGAAGGATATTTAAGCTATTTGTTTCAGCACGTATCAACGATTTATAAATATTCAGCTCAGCGACTGCAGAGTGATCTCGCTTAAGGGAGTAAACAGGGCAAACTCAAAGCTAAAACACAAAAACAAACACAATTTCTTCTGAGACCTAGAAGTAAATACTGACTTTGGTACAAAGAGAAAAAAGCAAACAAGACGACCTTAAGGGGGATTACTGAGGTGACAGATCTATACAGTTATGTAACACGCTATAAGCAAAAAACACTACACACACATATAGTTTGACTATATTTTGGCAACACAATTTGTTCTACATACATACATTTATCATGCTCTCATACAACAAACTATACACACCCATCTAGTTTGATCATTTGGCTCACATCAAATCAAGCCTACAGCCTTCTGATGACGCCTCGGGTGACGTTTCCACTGGTCATTCCTGCCTTTTAACTCTACTGTCAGATCATATTCCTCGATACACAGCAGGCCGGAGGGGGGTGTGGCCATATGTACTCCATGTACATTGAAATACATATCTGCTTGTCACATTCTATTCCTGAGTGAACCAATCACCAATGATTGTGTCTGCCGAAGGCAATACAAGATCTCTGAGCTGCTAAGCCAGACAGAATTTTAATACAGTGCATCACATGAACAATGCACGTTCCAATATCATTTGACAACCAGAAAGTGACTTAATTTTGAACAATACGTCTATTGTTCTATAACATACTACTTTTTTGTGAAATGTAATGTTTTTTTCTGTGATATGAAATCTTGTAACTGGTTCTATATTTGTTATGCAATGCAATGGCACTCATACAATGTTTAAGTGCGGCTTAAAGGAATGGTTCACCGCAAGACGTTTTGCATCTACTTAAAATAGGTTTATGTTCCCTAGCATTATGTTTCCTCACAATTGTCTTGCATTCCCTCGCAATGTTTGCATTTCCATTAAATAGTTTTGCATTCCCTCGTTACAGTTTTGTTTCCTAGAAAGTTTTGCTTCCTCAAAATATTTTTGCATATACACGTAATAGTTTTGCATTCCCTCTAAAAAGTTTTTTGTTTCATCAACAATATTTTTGCATTCTCTCAAAAAATATTGTGTTCCCTCGCAACAGTTTTGCATTCCCTCACAATGTTTGCATTTCCTTTAATTAGTTTCGCGTTCCTTAGACAATGTTTGTTTCCTCAAAATATTTTTGCATATACAGTTGTGCTCAAAAGTTTGCATACCCTTAGAGAATTGGTAATATATGTACCATTTTTAAAGAAAACATGAGTGAGCAGGCAAAACACATTTCTTTTATTTCTTATGGGATTCATATTCAACTGTAGGTTATAACAAAATGGCACAATCATAAAACAAAACATGGCAACAAAGAAAAAAATGAAATGACCCCTGTTCAAAAGTCTGTATACCCTTAGTTCTTAATACTGTGTTTTGCCCCCTTTAGCATCAATGACAGCGTGCAGTCTTTTGTAATAGTTGTCTATGAGGCCCCAAATTCTTGCAGGTGGTATAGCTGCCCATTCGTCTTGGCAAAATGCCTCCAGGTCATGCAAAGTCTTTGGTCGTCTTGCATGAACCGCATGTTTGAGATCTCCCCAGAGTGGCTCGATGATATTAAGGTCAGGAGACTGTGATGGCCACTCTAGAACCTTCACCTTTTTCTGCTGTAACCACTGGAGGGTCAAATCGGCCTTGTGCTTAGGGTCATTGTCATGCTGGAAAGTCCAAGAGCGTCCCATGCGCAGCTTTCGTGCAGAAGAATGCAAATTGTCTGCCAGTATTTTTTGATAATATGCTGCATTCATCTTGCCATCAATTTTCACAAGATTCCCCGTGCCTTTAGAGCTCACACACCCCCAAAACATCAGTGATCCACCACCATGCTTCACAGTTGGGATGGTATTCTTTCACTATAGGCCTTGTTGACCCCTCTCCAAACATAGTGCTTATAGTTGTGACCATAAAGCTCTATTTTGGTCTCGTCACTCCAAATTTCAGTGTGCCAGAAGCTGTGAGGTGTGTCAAGGTGTTCTCAGGCATATTGTAACCGGGCTTTTTTGTGGCATTGTAACTCAACCATGCAGCTCATTTTTGTTCAAGTATCGTCGTATTGTGCTCCTTGAAACAACCACACCGTCTTTTTCCAGAGCAGCCTGTATTTCTCCTGAGGTTACCTGTGGGTTTTTCTTTCCTGAACAATTCTTCTGGCAGTTGTGGCTGAAATCTTTCTTGGTCTACCTGACCTTGGCTTGGTATTAAGAGATCCCCGAATTTTCCACTTTTTAATAAGTGATTGAACAGTACTGACTGGCATTTTCAAGGCTTTGGATATCTTTTATATCCTTTTCCATCTTTATAAAGTTCCATTACCTTGTTACGCAAGGCTCGGTATCTAGCCTGCTCAGTGCATCCACGTGAGAGCTAACAAACTCATTGACTATTTATACACAGACACTAATTGCAATTTAAAAAGCCACAGGTGTGGGAAATTAACCTTTAATTGCCATTTAAACCTGTGTGTGTCACCTTGTGTGTCTGTAACAAGGCCAAACATTCAAGGGTATGTAAACTTTTGATCAGGGCCATTTGGGTGATTTCTGTTATCATTATGAATTAAAAAAGGAGCCAAACAACTATGTGATAATAAATGGCTTCATATGATCACTATCCTTAAATAAAAGTTTTTTTGCATGATCAGTCATATTTTCAAAATCAATGCCAAAATTTCACAATTTCTGCCAGGGTGTGCAAGCTTTTGAGCACAACTGTACCTGTAATAGTTTTGCGCCCCCTATAAAGGTTTTGCATTTCCTCACAATTGTTTTTGCATTCCCTCTCAATCCATTTCAGCTTTCCTTTAAACAGTTTAGCATTTCCTCACAATAGCTTTATCTATCCCTAACAAAATGAACCTTAGTTTTCTTACAGTAACCATAGCAGAAACTAAGGTATTTGTTGTAAAACCATATTAATCACACAAGTTACTACATTAGCTACACTTTAACTATGGATCTGTTTTAACCATGATATTTGTAGTAAAATGACAGTAATAATACAGGAAAAACAAAACTATGGTAATTAAAATCATAATAGTTCTACCAACAAAAAAACAGCCTACTTCATGGTTTGTTTGTGGTCCATGTTCCATTGTTTTTTAAAGCATGGTTCCTAAAAAAAAAAATAATAATAATAAATACTTATTTAAGAAAATAAACCAAGGTTTCACTTTTTGTGTATGAACCTGTACCACAAATTCGCCATGGTGTTAATATGGTAAAACGGAAGCAACCGTGTGTATTTTTTATTTATTTTTTTGACAGCATTAATATTATTATTATTACCTTTTTTTTTCCCTCTCTGTATTATGTATTATAGTTCAGAAATTCCCTCCCTCTCCCATTAGGGGCTAAGGGTGAGTAAATGATGGCAGAACTTTCATTTGTTTGGTGAACTTTACCGGTCCAAATACATCTAATTACAGAATTTCACTCCAAGCATTTTAGTTTCTCCAAGCACACTGCTTAAAAACAAAACAAAAAACAGCACATTAAAAAGCAGCACAAGGGTATCATTTTGTACATTGACATTTCTGTAACGTCCAAATACAAAAACACAAAGGATTTCAAGGCCATTTTGTTCGCTCTTTCCTGATTACACTCACAAACGTGGCCAGGCTGAAGAATGCTAACGTATCTCTTCTGCTGTGAGTATCGACCATGAGCTGATAATGAGGAACAACAGAACGAAATGAGACAGGCGGCGAATGGGTAGGCGGAACGGCTGAACGGTCTGTGTAATGACTCGTCTTCTCTCTTTATCTTTTCACAGACTCTCCTATCGGACCGGACAGGACACGGCCAACTGCGACACGTGTCGGAACAGCGCATGCATTATCTACAGGTTGGTTGCTGGACTTTATTTTGTTAAAAGATCATGTAAGCTACACTGGTGTGCTGCGCTAATAAAGGTTCAACTCAGTCAAAAGAGATGATTTGGAGATTGCATGAGTAATGAAATGAGATAAAGTGAGAGGAAATCAACAAATTCCAAAGCTAGGAATGTGCTTCAGGTGAGAATGAGGCATGTGCAAAAAAAAAAAAAAAAAAAAAAAAATCCAAAATTAAAATTGTCATTATTTAATCACCCCCATGCTGTTCAAAACCTGTATGACTTTCTCACCTGAATTTTTGAAGAATGTCTTTTTTCCGCCTCCGTTTTCCAGTGCTATCCAGCTTGAAAATGAAATAAAAAATACATAAATAAAATAAATAAATAAAACGGAATATAGAACTATCAAAGACGTATTCCATTTAATTTGTGCACAATATTTAAGCCTCTTTGAGTGAGGAACAGGAAGAAATTTAAGTTGTTATTCACTGATAATTTTCAAGCTCTACTTTAAAGAGACAACAAAAGTTGCCAGGATTACAAAAATGGCACATTGATGCCACTTGACATTAAAGGAATCCACAGCATTAGTGGCACAATGTTAATTACAAAAACAAAACAAAAATTACAAGAAAGATTGCAATGGAAGTGAATGGGGCCCGTCCATAAAACACACATTCTTTATTTCAAAATTATCGCCACAAGACGTAAATATTATGCATCTTGTCGCAAACTAACCTTATCTGTCTAAAGTTTTAGCCAATATTACAACTCTGTTGCTATGACGACGTAACACCGGTAGCGCTGGTAAATCCCTGATTTTATGCCTTGTGGCTATTCTTTTAAAACAATGTGTATTTTAATGTGTATGGTGGCCTCCTTCACTTCAATTGTAAATGTATTCCTGTTACAGCAATTTACAAATGTTTTTAATAAGGATAGAGTCAAAATTATTCAACATTATGCCGCAAAAGCTGCCAAACGTTTTTGACGTCAAAACTGATGTGGAACATCTAATGCCTAGATTTGATTTGAGAGCTATAGCGGAAAGGAACATTTTCAGTCACAAAGCTATTTTATGGTTTAAGAAGACTGTAATCGGGGGCCTGGGTAGCTCAGCGAGTATTGACGCTGACTACCACCCCTGGAGTCGCAAGTTCAAATCCAGGGCGTGCTGAGTGACTCCAGCCAGGTCTCCTAAGCAATCAAATTGGATTGGTTGCTAGGGAGGGTAAAGTCACATGGGGTAACCCCCGCGTGGTCACTATAATATGGTTTTCGCTCTAGGTGGGGCGTGTGGCGAGTTGTGCGTGGATGCCGCGGAGTATAGTGTGGGTGTCCACACGCGCTACATCTCCGCGATAACGCGCTCAACAAGCCACGTTATAAGATGCGCGGATTGACGGTCTCAGACGCGGAGGCAACCGAGATTCGTCCTCGAGGACTTAGTACGCATTGGGCATTCCAAATAAAAATAAATAAATAAAAGACTGTAATCTATAACACACGAGTCTAATGGACAACATTTGTGCCATTTTTGTGTTGCTTTTTTATCATTTTGGAGCTTGACAGTCATCATATGGAATGTACCTTTTATGTTCCAAAGAAGAAAGAAAGTCATACGGGTTTAGAACAACGTGAGGGTGAGTAAATGACAGAATTTACTATAACCTATTCCTATAAGGTCTGAGCTTTAGAACACCATGCAGTGCTCTCTCAACCGTTACAGGTACTATGTTAGCAAACCACAGCTCCCACACTCACTGAAACACAGTTTACAGAGTGCATCATCCTACCATTCCAAACCTACTGAGTGAGCTAAAGTGACACTTAAGTGTGTCTGAGTGAGAGTGTAAAGGTCACGCTGTTAAGTGGCTCTCAGGGTGTTTTTATGTCCAGTGGGTGGAGAAGCATCTAAAAGTTTAGTGATTGTGATTGCTGAAGTGACTTAGCTTGTGTGCATGAGAGATTCCAGGAAACTGGCAGGTAGTAATAACCACGGATATGAGCTTGCAGAGGTCGGGAAGGAAACCATTTCAGTGAACTGCAAGTTGAATTTTTGTGCATCCCGGACTACTTTGATGATAGATTTATGGAGTGTTTTTGTCATTTTTGAAGGATGACAGTATAAATCAACATATACATTATAATTTATAAATAAGGCATATAAATTAATATTCCAGAATGTCCAAATCTGTTCATATAATCTTGAACATTAACATGGCCAAATAACTTGATGTTAAAAACTTTTATGTTCTACGGAAGAAAGTTCAAGGAATGTGTATATCCACTCGAAACTCTGTTTTTAGTTTCATAACGTCATTGCTTTCGAAAGTATGCGACAATAGGGAGCGTTTCTGAATGTCTCCGTTTTCAGTGGAGGAAAACGGCATTCTAGTTTGGATGAGAGCATGAGTCAATAGCTGTGTCTCGTTTCGAAGGCTGCATGCTAGCTATGATGCGTCCTTTGAAGGCTGCAGTATACCGAGTGTCCTCCTTTAAACAAGCCTCGTTTAAACGAGACGGCCTTCGTAGGACAAACGGAAACAGAACTTATCATGGTTGCTATGACAGCACGCCACTCTTTAACAAGTGCGAGCGCTTTGAGTGAGAAGGGAACAAGTTCCCTTTGGATGGGAATGTATGAGGTACATTTTAGGAGAGTATTAAGGATGAAGAGAGAAAAGAAAATAGATTTTACAGGTGTAGTTTTGGTCTATAATACTTTAATGATATATTACTATAATTATTATATACTCTGCACGCGTCTACCGAGGTACTTCAACTTGGGAATTAACGTCATATTTTCAAGCAAACTGGCGTCATTTTATTTAGACAAATGATGTTCATTCCCATTGAAGCAAAGAATTGTGGGTTGTGAGTGGCCGTAAAAGAAGGTCGCATTCGAAGGTTGCATTCGGAGTGTCCTACTCGCTTTTCTGAAACGAGACATCCTCGATGACGTATGCGGCCGACAAATGTGA
This sequence comes from Myxocyprinus asiaticus, assembly GCF_019703515.2. Taxonomy (NCBI): domain Eukaryota; kingdom Metazoa; phylum Chordata; class Actinopteri; order Cypriniformes; family Catostomidae; genus Myxocyprinus; species Myxocyprinus asiaticus. Next base: position 3,725,415 of record NC_059379.1, on the reverse strand, counting down.
CCTCCGGAGGATGCAGCTTTCGAAACGAGACACAGCCATTGGTTCGATTCCTAGAGATTGCATGGACTGGTAAAATGTGATTATTGTGAATCAAACTTTAAAAAGTGCCCCATTGAATATGTAATAACAATGAAACCATTTGTAAAATATTACAGATTAGTCAAAACAACAAGTAACGTACTTAAAATAAATTGCTGTCAATTGACCCTTCGCTAAGCCCCGCCTTAAAAGTGCTTCTGACCAATCCTGTCTTAGCAACTGTTGCCCTGCTGCCATTACTCCGACACGCGTTTGCTATTTTCCAATGACAGACTATGGAAGTAATGTGTGTTTGAGTACTTTTAAACTGGATTTTATCAGAATAATCAAAAGAATGTAAAACACGTTGTTGCCGGGTCATTTGTAATAGTGACCCAAGTTACTCAGAGAGGATAACCGCAGTGTTTTTCATTCTTTTAAAAAAAATAATCTTTAAATATACATGGTCAAGAGCATGCTATGGATTAAACTGTGCCAGCTCTCATTCCCAAATGATCATATAACATATGCAACGACACCTACATTTACCCCAAGGTAAATTCAACTATTAACTGAACGTTAATTCATTGATGTATTGATTCAAGTCATAGTAAAAGTGATAGTAATTAAACAGTTCACAGCATCAGAATAAGTGTGTTATGAGACGTACAGCTCTGTTCACTCACGCTAATGTTATTAGATGTTTAATCGCTATTAAATGAACTTAAATGAAGTTTTTTCTTTTCATGTGACTGTAATAATCGTTTGCCTTGATTCTGATTCAGTCTCCACACTTTTTAATCAAATTACTATGTAATTTAACCATTCCTTTTTTTTTTTTTAAACTTCAGATAAATATCCATTACAATGTCACCCTTCAAACCAGCCCATGCTAAAACTTTATCCATTCGGTTTATGAGAATATTCTGCCAAAACACACGCCGTCCACGGCGATCTCCCATTCATTCCAATGGGGAGTTCTGCAGAGCTTGTCAGAGTGAGCAATCATAACTAAGGGGGGTGGAGCTAAGTGAAGGGTCAATTGCACAAAATAGCTTAACTTAAACATTAAAATAACAATATATTTGTAAATAACAGTAACATCATACAATAGTTAAATAGCAATAATAAAAAAAATAAAAAATAAAAAAAAACATCACTTTGCAGTAACAACTTGAACATGTCTTGAGCATGTTAATTATTAAAATGGTGAATGCTGTCAACTTGAACAGCTTATTAATATACAGGGTGCTCAATAAATAAATGGTTCAGTCCTACCTTGGTGGAGAGCTTTTACATTTTCTTTTTTGATATAAGGGCCTGCCAAAATGCGTCAATATACTTATAAATCACCATCCTGTCGTGCTGCATGGAAAAGAGCAGCCTGAATATTTTTTTTTTCTAAATATATCTATATTTTCAATAAGATGAGGGTGCGTAAATGATACACAAGCAATCCCATTTATCAGCTCTTTTGAAGCGAAGTGAGTGACTAAATCAAATCTAATTGCACGCAGCCCAGTGAAAACACTCGACAGGAAAGAACTGGAGAACAATCTTAAGCTGAGCTGAAGAAGCGAATCTTAAAGCAACATGGTTAAAGAATCAGTATATAATCTCTTACCTATTGATTCAATTACAGAGGGCTGTGTTTCCCAAGCCTAAGCAGATCGTGGAAACCATTGGTGCCAATAGTCTCTATAATCAACTTAGCTTGCGATGCTTTTGGGAAATGCCCAGCTCAGATTCTTAAGAGTTTTCTTAATAATACTGCAGTGATCTCTGTGCTTCATTTTGTGTATTTGTTTGTAGCTAAATAAATATTTTTGTAATTTGGTCTTTTTAGCTTTATTGTTTTAGTTTATATGTAATTATATGATGAGCTACATAATAATAGTAATAATAATAATAATAATAATAAAATTGTTCTTCCTTAGATTCCGTGTAGTTACAAATAAGGAAATTCTGGGTCGAAGTAACTCAAAATGATGGAGCCGGTAATATTTGCAAATAAAAAATAAAATCTTAACAATGGAGTAATGCATTTTGTTTTTTTTTTAGCTAAAATCACACTAAATAAATCATTTTTTTAGGCTGATCCAGCCATTCAAGAGGAAAGACTTCCATTACTAAATCCTAATTTCTTGCATTCATTTTTCAGTATGATGCATCTCTTCCTTGTATATAATTTTCTAACACACACACACACACACACACATGTTGGTGCAGCTATCCTTATGAGGACTCTCCATAGACATAATGATTTTTATACTGTATGAGCTATAGATTCTATCCCCTAACCCTAACCCTACCCCTAAACCTAACCCTCACAGAAAACTTTCTGCATTTTTACATTTAAAACAAAAACCTTGTTTATGTTATGTTAAGTGATTTGAATTATGGGGACACTAGAAATGTCCTCATAAACCACATTTATAGCATAATACCCTTGTAATTACCAGTTTATAACTTTAAAAAAAAGTCCTCGTAAACTACCCACACACACAGTATATAATAATAATAATAATAATAATAATAATGACAATAATAATAATTTTTCTATATATATATATGTATATATATATATATATATATATATATATATATATATATATACACACACACACACACACACACACACACACACACACAGGCGGCCAAAAGTTTGGAATAATGTACAGATTTTGCTGTTTCGGAAGGAAATTGGTACTTTAATTCACCAAAGTGGCATTCAACTGATCACAAAGTATAGTCAGGACATTACTGATGTAAAAAACAGCACCATCACTATTTGAAAAAAGTCATTTTTGATCAAATCTAGACAGCAGCCATCACTCCAACACCTTATCCTTGAGTAATCATGATAAATTGATCATTTGGTTCTAGAAAATAATTTGCCATTATATCAAACACAGTTGAAAGCTATTTGGTTCGTTAAATGAAGCTTAACATTGTCTTTGTGTTTGTCTTTGAGTTGCCACAGTATGCAATAGACTGGCATGTTTTAAGGTCAATATTAGGTCAAAAATAGCAAATAAAAGAAACAGCTTTCTCTAGAAACTCATCAATCAATCATTGTTTTGAGGAATGAAGGCTATACAATGCTTGAAATTGCCAAAAAACTGAAGATTTCATACAAAGGTGTACACTACAATCTTCAAAGACAAAGGACAACTGACTCTAACAAGGACAGAAAGAGATGTGGAAGACCAGATGTACAACTAAACAAGAGGATAAGTACATCAGAGTCTCTAGTTTGAGAAATAGACACCTCACATGTCCTCAGCTGACAGCTTCATTGAATTCTACCCGCTCAACACCAGTTTCATGTACAACAGTAAAGAGAAGACTCAGGGGTGCAGGCCTTATGGGAAGAATTGCAAAGAAAAAGCCACTTTTGAAACAGAAAATCAAAAAGAAAAGGTTAGAGTGGGCAAAGAAACACAGACATTGGACAACAGATAATTGGAAAAGAGTGTTCTGGATCTTAACCCCATTGAGCTTTTGTGGGATCAGCTAGACTGTAAGGTGCGTGAGAAGTGTCCGACAAGACAGACACATCTATGGCAAGTGCTACAGGAAGTGTGGGGTGAAATGTCACCTGAGTATCTGGTCAAACTGACTATACAGTGTGTGTGTGTGTGTGTGTGTGTGTGTGTGTATATATATATATATAATGTATATATTTAAAGCAACAACAGCAATGTTCAATACATAACAGAAAACTAAACATTAAAGGGGACGTTCACGCTGAATGTGTTTTTGTGACCATCTGAATTTTTTATTATTATTTTCTCCCATATAAACATGCAATAGTCAAAATATTATTTTTTTTTATGTTCTGAAAAAACATCCATTTTTATATTACTATAGTAGGTTTTATATTTACATTAATAGCTGAAAATTACACAGCTTATATAATATAACTCAATAATAGCTATAAATTCATAAACACATTTTAGCTAGACAACAATTGCATAAAATGCACAAAATTACAAATGATTTATAATTTCAAACCCATTCTTACTGTGACATTTAAGGGGCCGTACGTCTAAAGTATTTTTGGTCCGTCCGCACTATTTTCAGTTGTTTTTCTATTTAAACATGCACTAGACAAACGTCTTTGATTGTTGCATCATTTCTTGCTGTTTTTTTTTTGTTTTTTTTAAACTGTGTGAAGTTACAAAGAACTTTGAAATAAAAAACAGTAAAGAAAAATGTGTCAGTAAGCACCTGCATTCTGGTCAAATCGTTTTGCCGTGTCTAGATTTTGTCTAGCATGCGGTCTGAACAGCCCCTAAATCTGCAGGGCACATGTACAAGATCATCTAAGTTAGATTTATTGACAACATCACAGCACTTGCCCGAAACTCTCTCACACTGGCACCAGGCCATGCTTTTTTGTTGAGCCCAGTATCTATGCCCTGTGCACGAGTGGGTGTGTGTTACACATGACTTGATGTATGCCTACACTTGTTTACACCACTGACGTACAGAATGGCTTTGCATCCACATAAATCATGCTAATAGAGTTCAGCCTCAAGGAGCCAAAGTGCTCTACTTAACATAATACGACTGGGAGGAGAAATCTCAGGACAAATACACACAAGTCTGTGAGCCCTGGGGCCTGATGTATAAATGTTGCGTATGAACAAAATGGGCATTGAAATGTGCGTAAGAAATTTCCCGTATATATGTGCGTACCGTCCGGACACTCTTGACTGTGCGTACACGCTCTTTTACTGGCGACTCCAGCTGGACAAATAATGAACTGAACAGACTGATTATAAACTCTGATTTTCATTTAATTCAGATTTAGAATAAAAAAAAGTATATAGTTAAGCACTTAAAACAGAAGTAATCGTTTTCAAGACAATAGTAGGCTATATTATTTTTATGTAACTAATTGAAAAAGCATTCAAATATAAGCTGTAAAAGGGAAATATTGGTTTGGGATGTGCTGTGTTTAGGAGAACTTTCCCGTGTCATCATAGAGAAGGAACATACAGTAACTAAAAATGACAAGATTTCTTAGTTTGAGATATTTTCTGTTCTATTACAATCATGTACTGAGATAAGTACAGCATTTGAATAAAGATGATCTGTAATGTGATGCGCATTTGACTCTGACTGACTCTGTAAAATGGACAGTAGCTATAAGACAAGCAATGCAGGCCACATTCAGTAGTCGAACGGACCATTGGAGAGACATGTCTCATCAGAAACAGTATTGTACAGCTGCAAACAGGTACAGCAATGCAAATAAAATGTGCATCAAATGTGCTGCCTGCTCCACTTCATCTCGACATCGTAATGAAACCCCCATTCTAGTCTACTAAAAACACATTATTTACCGTTCAGCCGTTTTTTGAATATAAAATACCAGTCAAATATAAAATCGTAGTAATCCGATGATATCAGACAATGCTGCACAAAGAATTGTAATAATTTTCGTTTTGTTTCCAGTACTAAATATTTAACCTCCCAATAAAAATGATTCAAAATGTTTTCTCAGAAGCAAAATTGCTTAGATTAGATTTATGTCTGCAAAGATAAAAACATTTAGCCAAGGGATATTCAAGGTATATTCTTTGAAAACAAGTTCATATCTTAATAAATAATGTTTCTTCATGGTGCAGCATCTAACCTTCGGGCACATGTGACATTTACAGTCTTATCTCTTATAATACAGTTTCTCGTACCGTTAAACGCAGTAATCACATGCACAAGGTAATTGTATGCAGATGAGGATATGCATAGTAAACACAGGCGTTGTCACTCCATATATGGTTATTTTGGGGAGGAGATGGGGTGGAGAACGAATCACGTGCATGTACGCACAATCTTCCGCTAGCTGGGATTTCTTAAGGGAACTATGCGCAGGTTCTGGCATACGTACGGTTTTATAAATCGGAATTTTTTGGTGTGTACACAAAATCTGACTGTGCAGTTTTATACATGAGACCCCTGGTCTTCAATATCAGCAATTGCTCTAAATGTGTACACTTAAAGGGAAAGTTAGTCTAAAAATGAAAATTCTGTCATTATTCACTGACCCTCGTGACTTGCCTTCTTCCAGTGGAACACAAAAGGAGATCTTCAGAAGAATGTTTGCCTCAGTCACCATTTACTTTCATTGCATTGTAAGGGGGTTTAGTGGAAAGGAGGAGGCGAGAACCGGCTTGTCAACTTAAATAACAATTTATTAAACAAAAAACACAACCAAAACGCACAACTAAAAACACACAGTACAGCTGCCTGCAATTCTCTCTCTCTGGAACTGTCGTCCCCGGCCGCCTTTATCCCTCGCGCGCCCCAACAGGCTGATTGGGGACCGGGTGTGTCTCATTCAAGCCTGGCCCCGCCCTCCTCAGCTCTACATGCATATTTATTTATTTTTTTTTCACCATGCAAAAAAGCAAATGGTGACCGAGTCTGTCTAACATTCTGCCTAACATCTCCTTTTGTGTCTAAGATAGAACGAAAGTTATACAGGTTTGGAACAAGATGAGGGTAATTATGACAGAACTATTGATTTGAGGTAAACAATCCCTTTAAGTGAGACAATTTCAATTAGTTTATTTTCTTCCTGGGGTGAGTACTTAACTCTACAGAGGAAAGAGATCAGGCGCCCAAAAAAGAAGGATTTTGGAGCTTTCAATTTATTTCAAGTCTAGCTGCTTTGAGCTAATTTTTCTTCCATGCTTTGTTCACCTGGCAACCATGTCATTGCATTTCATCAGGCAGAACTGGATTTCTTTATGTGGTGGTCCTGATGGGATACAGATCTCTGAGGGTCTACCGGGTGGGATATAACTCTTTAATAGATGGGGCTTTACAGACTCACCATACACAAATGCAGATCTAAATGTTGAGGATGTGGCCTAGCCATTAGCGCACAGAAAACAAAAGCATGCCATTTCTCAAGTGGCGCACTATACGCTATGCACTCGGTCATCTAGTGTCCGAATTTTCAAAGTGCAGTCAAGGTGCTGTCTTTATAGAAGTTGAGTTGCCAAATTCTGCATTAATTACAGCTGCTGTTTTACAGACCAGCTTTGGGGTAGAGCTGAGAGCATGAAGAGTCCAACATTCCTCAGTCTGTTATTTTCCAGCCTTATCTCATGAAAATTATGCAAATGTTGCAACATATTTTGCAAAATGACATTATGTGGTTCATTACAACTATCGTGGAAGTTCTGAGGTGAAATGTACAGTGTGTGGAGCTAAATATGAGTTCAATTTTCTCTGAAACAGATGAGGTTTTTAAGGTTTCTAATGCTCTGTCGAGTTTTACCCTAAACCTTAAACCTAACCGAGTGTCTTTAAAGCAAATGTGAGATGAAAAATGCAATTGGTGAAGCAACCACAGCATTTCCTGGTGCCTCTATGACACTTTAGACTCACGTATGAACTCGCATGCTCTTTAAGACTCATTTACATTTATGCATCTGGCAGATGCTTTTATCCAAAGCAACTTACAGTGCCATGATTACAGGGACAATCCCCCTAGAGCAACTTGGAGTTAAGTGCCTTGCTCAAGGACACAATGGTGGTGGCTGTGGGGATTGAACCAACAACCTTCCGCTTACCAGTTCAGTGCTTTAGTCCACTACACCACCACCACTCTATAACTCGTAACCAGGTCCTTTACATCGCAATCAGTTGAGCTACCACGCTATTTTATCGTTTTACACAAGGTTGTAAATGTACTGTAGTAAAATGCATCACCGTACAATATCTACAGAATCAGACCAATGGTGATAATAATAAAATAATAATAATCATTCTATATGGTATTATTTGGCATTAATACAGCTGTTCATCATACTTTGCTTCACTCTACAGATTAAACCGTATCTCTCAAAAGTGTACACGCGCACACACACACACACACAATGCCCTCTCAACAACCACCAGCTTCACTGTGGTATCACCGTAGTATCTATAGAAACCATTTGGTTTTGTAAAAAGCAAGAGTATTTGCTTCAGCATGGAGAACATAATTTCAGAGCTTGCTGTTTGGTTCAGCTGAGAATGTCTCTCAGGTCAGACAACTTAAAGGTCTGCACATGAGATCGTTTGTAAGAAATCTGTGTTGTACACTTTCACAGAACCAAACTGGACATCAAGAAAGCACTGATTCGCCCGTGTAACTTTAGAGATTGCTGAATAGAACTTGAAGTGAGTGGTGTTTGTCTGTGCAAAAGTTGGCACAAAGTTCCTATCTCAGTGTATTTCTAGTACAGGCACACAGGAGTTTAAGTGAGTCTTTCTAAAACGCCTAAGGTAGAGATTCAATGGAACCGATGGAACTGAGGCGGAAGCGAGGAACTGAAAGAGTCTTCATTTTCAGGCTTACCATTGTGGCATTCATTTGTACAAAACAAAATCAAGGAGCTTGTTAAGGTGTGTGATAAGTGTATTACACCTTACCGTACCTCCAGTGCTGAGAAAGAGATAAAAAGGGAGCGACAGAAGGCAGAAATAATGAAACTTTTATTAAAAGCTCTTGTGAGTCTCTCGCTCTCTCAGAGAGATGATTATCTGGCCACACCGTCCCTCTGCTAATGAGACTGATAAATGAGTCTGTTTTCTCTGACGCACAGTTCCCTGCTGAAAAGACTCAACCTGACGTTTTTATCTCCATGCACGTGTCAGTATTATTAACAAAAAATGAAAACTAAGCGAAAGCTAAATAAACATGTTTTTAGAAAAATTGCTCCAAAACTAAAATAAAATAAAAAATCCCGCTAATTATTTATAGTTTTTGAATAAATTATAGTTTTGGTAACTTGACACAAAAAAAATAGCGTAAAAAAATAAAAAAATAAATTAATAAATAAATTAATTAATTAATTAATAATAATAATAATAATAAATATATATGATCCAAATGGCAACATTAATATCATCCCATACTAGTGTATTCGTTAACATACTGATTAATGTTAATTTCTACATATACTGTACTAATATATGTTTAACATTACACATTGTAGACATTAATATTAGTTATTACACTATGAATTAAAATTACATTACGTTAAACAATAGTATATTTATAGAATATTTTCATTAACCACAACTATTAAATGCCATAAAAAAAGTTCATTGTTTGTTCACAATTATCTAAGTATGTTAACTTATAGAATCTTACTGTGAAATTGAATTTAAAAAAAACTAGATGTTACTAGAAAACACTTAAAAAAATTAAACATAAAAAAATAAAAAATAAGCTAAAAAAAAATTGAGTGAAATTAAATTAAAAATAAACATAATATTATACATCATATTTAAACTAAAAATATAACAATTGATAAAAAAATAAAAATAAAAATTAATAAATAAAAACAAACTGACCACAAATTAATTTTAGCCTTTTATAGGGTGAATACAGATAAAGTAGGACACTTTATTTTGACATATGACCCATGGCTACATTCCAGTTTTTCTCAATCACTTTGACTCATTTTTTTGAAACAGTCTTAACATTCCCTAAACTGTAAGTGCAATTGTCACAACTGTTTTATGGGACATCATAACTCTATTGCATGTGTGCAAAATGTAGTAACTCACCCAAAATATTTAATTCATGCTTAAAAACCTACAGTAGTTACTGTGTCAATAAACTGGCCAATGCCACCAAAATGAAAAAAACAATTTTTTTTATTTTTTTTGTCATCGTGTGAGCCGCCGCACTGGTCAAAATGTTTAGATGTTTTTTTTTTTCACCATGGCAGTCAACCCTGGAAATGTTTGTTATATACAAATTTCATTTTTGTACTACTTTTTGTTGACACTGACTGCTTACTGTAGTATACAAGAATGTCAGTTTTGTCTAGCTGAATGCTATTGTGCATTTTAAGTACTGAGCTTTTTAAATACTGATTACAACAGTAGGTAAAAATTCACTGGGAAAAGTCAGTACTGTACAATACTGTAGTGCACAGAAAAAGGATATGCACATTTGTACGTATACAGTAAATGTATTTTTGTAGCAATGTGTTACATGTAAACAGAAGATTCACATTTGCATGTCCATTTTTACACATTTCGTACATGTTAATTCATATATAGAGAACAGAAAATTGCCACAAAATGACATCCATGCAAAAATATAAATAAAAAAATTAAAAACCCCGCAACAATGAAAAAACCTGTGTAGTTCTGTAAAAAACAATAAATTGTACATCCTCACAGTACATAACACTACAAGTTCCAACCTTCTTGGTGGACGTCCTGTCGCTCTTGTTGGTCTGGCCAGAGATTTAGCAGACATCACAAACTTTCCATGACATAGATATTTTTGGAATATACATGTATGTCTGACAGATTTTGATAATTGAATGGATCACATGATGAAAGAATGTTTAGAAGTTGTGAAGAGTATGACAATTTCACTGAGAACCAACTCATCAGTTTTGATCAGCAAGTCATGTGCATTTAGTTCTTGTGCAAATTGTCGACAATTGTACTTTTTCAAACATGTGCCTAAACACGTGCTTGAATGAATGAGAAATTCAAAATCTAGTGTGAACAAGAAACTAATTGTACATAGATTTTAACTTAATGTTTTGAAAAAAATATTCTCATTTGAGAATTGAGCCAAAAGTGATAGTGCAAAACTGTAATGTCATCCCATACTAGTTTACTGGTTAACTGATTAATGTTTCAACATAATCTAATACATTTTAAAATGAAAAGTTGCATACATTAAATTTAGTTAAAGCACTATGAAATAACATAACATTAATTGAAGATAAATATTGCAAATAAACTATTTTAAACAAAAAAAAACTGAAACAAAGCTATGCATTTCCATACATAGTATGTTTATTCTTTGTATTCTATGTATTATCCTAAAATAACATAAAAATGACCAAATTAATTTTTGTTTTTTTTAAAGATTTAATACTGGTTAAGTAGGACACACTCTGATAAAGTGTCAATGGCATCCCATACTAGTTTACTGGTTATTATACTGATTATTGTTGATTTCTTCTACACATACACTGGTGGCCAAAAGTTTGGAATAATGTACAGATTTTGCTGTTTCGGAAGGAAATTGGTACTTTAATTCACCAAAGTGGCATTCAACTGATCACAAAGTATAGTCAGGACATTACTGATGTAAAAAACAGCACCATCACTATTTGAAAAAAGTCATTTTTGATCAAATCTAGACAGCAGCCATCACTCCAACACCTTATCCTTGAGTAATCATGCTAAATTGATCATTTGGTACTAGAAAATCACTTGCCATTATATCAAACACAGTTGAAAGCTATTTGGTTCGTTAAATGAAGCTTAACATTGTCTTTGTGTTTGTTTTTGTGTTGCCACAGTATGCAATAGACTGGCATGTCTTAAGGTCAATATTAGGTCAAAAATGGCAAAAAAGAAACAGCTTTCTCTAGAAACTCATCAGTCAATCATTGTTTTGAGGAATGAAGGCTATACAATGCTTGAAACTGCTAAAAAAAACTGAAGATTTCATACAAAGGTGTACACTACAGTCTTCAAAGACAAAGGACAACTGACTCTAACAAGGACAGAAAGAGATGTGGAAGACCAGATGTACAACTAAACAAGAGGATAAGTACATCAGAGTCTCTAGTTTGAGAAATAGACGCCTCACATGTCCTCAGCTGACAGCTTCATTGAATTCTACCCGCTCAACACCAGTTTCATGTACAACAGTAAAGAGAAGACTCAGGGGTGCAGGCCTTATGGGAAGAATTGCAAAGAAAAAGCCACTTTTGAAAAAGAAAATCAAAAAGAAAAGGTTAGAGTGGGCAAAGAAACACAGACATTGGACAACAGATAATTGGAAAAGAGTGTTATGGATCTTAACCCCATTGAGCTTTTGTGGGATCAGCTAGACTGTAAGGTGCGTGAGAAGTGCCCGACAAGACAGACACATCTATGGCAAGTGCTACTGGAAGTGTGGGGTGAAATGTCACCTGAGTATCTGGACAAACTGACAGCTAGAATAACAAGGATCTGCAAACCTGTCATTGCTGCACATGGAGAACTCTTTGAAGTAGTTTTTTTTTCAAATTGTAATAGTAATTTATCACATTATTAATGTCCTGACTATAAATTGTGATCAGCTGAATGCCACTTTGGTGACTAAAAGTACCAATTTATTTCCATAAGAGCAAAATCTGTACATTATTCCAAAGTTTTGGCCACATTAATGGCCAATGGTATACATTAATATCAGTCAGTTCACTATGAACAAACAAACTAGCAATACATATTACAAAACATAAGGTATTCTCATTTAACAGATTTCCGGTTGTCAAACATAGAGGAATACCATAAGCACTTCACCACCGCGTGGATGCATTTGTGTATTAAACGTCACCATGAGAATGAGAAGAAAGGCATTAGGCAAAGAAAGAAAGGCCTCGACATTAATAAGTTTAAACAGGAGGAGCAGAGCAAGATCAAACCACTCCTCATCCTGAGGGATGAAGAAAACGAAAGCCTGTGCCACATAAAAGAACGCAATGTGCTAAGCCGTACACAAACGCATGTGCAGGGGCAATAAGCAGGGATATACAGCCCTTATCTGCACATTCAGCTTCTAATTAGTAGCTTAAAAACAGTGAAATACATCAAAGACTCTCGTTTGAAAACAGTCGTGGGTGGAGAGCAGAAGACTAAGAGAACGATCAATGAAAACTACAGCGTGAACAGAGGCGTCAGAGAAAGAGAAATCCAGGGCTGTCAGATAGAGAAGTAAACAGCTATGCTGGTGGATTCACACCCTTGTTGGCTTCTGTTGCAGTTACGGTGTGCTCAACTCGCTAATGCAAATGAAATATTGACATTCTCTGGACAGCCACTTCATTGCGTTCCTCTGATGATGCTCCAGTTTATTTTGCGGACGAGTGTATTGATCCAGAGATAAATATTAAACATTGATTTTGCTGTATTTTATTTCACGTCTTGGCAGAGGAAAAGGGCCTATTCGTTCGATTCAAGTCTAAAAATGTGTTTAATTATCATTCAGCAACAAGGTTTTCCTCAGTAAAAAATAGATCATCACAGAGAACCAAGAGCTCAACAATAATGATGACACTAGTGGCACAGAAGTAATACACTTTAGCTTTAATGCTGAATGAAAAATATAAATATAAATGGATGTTTCTTAAACTTCGGGCACTCTTAGCCCTGTGGACTTCTAGAAAGTCTTGTTAAAACACTTGTCACACTCTTATTTTATTTATTTGTTCTTCAAGTCCTGAAAATTCCCAGCACAGTGTCATTTCCAGCACATCTCAAATACTGTAAATAACGCTGATAGGAATGCATTTATGAAATAAAATGTCAGACTACTTTGTCTTGGTAAGGCTAATTTTGTAGCTAATATTGAATGTATCTTAAATAAACAAAATCAAATCATATTTTTCACACTTTTTTGCATTATTTGGCAAAATTACACCTTGATTGGAAACGACAGCCAATAAAAATCTTCTGTTCACAAGTGATATTTCCCTTGATATTTCTTTGTTTTCCTCAAACATCTCTTGTCTCATATTTCATCACAAACATGCTCTATATATTTGTCCACTTGGTTAAGAAGTACACACTAACTAGAAAATACTTAATTAGGGGCGAAATTGATGCCACAACTGTGGGACAGATGTTATATATATATATAAAATGTATATTAAATTTATATAAATAATTTTCCCACAATAAACTGTATATTGAAATAGTCTGTTTATTTCACCTTTTGTTTAGATATCATAGTTTAAACATGCAATTATTTTTATTTTTATAATGGAGTATTGAAAGCCTGTCTGGGACAAGGCTAAAAGTAAATTTATACATAAAAGACATTAGAAAAGTACCCGCAAAAAAAATAAATAAAAAAAATATATATATATATATATATATATATATAATAAAAAATAAAATAAAAAAAAATAAATAATAATTACATAAAAAAATGAAAATAAATAAATGTTGAAGGCCTGTTAAAAAGTTTCTGATTCAGCTGTAATGAAACCATCAATTTTTTTAGAATAAGAATAAATAAAAAATAAATAAAAAATAAATGCTACATATATAACTCTGTTCTTTTTTTCACTAAAATCAACCCCTGAGACATGAAGTTCTCCAAAGTAAAAAAAAACATGCATATGTTTTATCTGAATAATATATATATATATATATATATATATATATATATATATATATATATATATATATATATATATATTTTTGTTTTTTTTTTTTTTTTTTTTTTATGCTGATAAAAAAAGTTATATGTTTGGTAGTGTCAGTAAAAATCTTCTTGCAATGCAGACAGCAATTTGACTGACCTTACCATTACCTGCTGCAATAAGACACTACAAACTGCAATAATCAATGACAGAATCATTGTTGACTGTGAGCAGCTCTCAGATAACCCCAAAGCAGTTCATTCAAAGAGCTCCTTGAGACTTATTGAGATGACTGGTGTGTGTGTGTGTGTGTGTGTGTGTGTGTGTGTGTGTGTGTGTGTGTGTGTCGAGAACAAGGTTATATCGATAAGGGCATAATTACCAGGTTTTGCTGTGTGATTAATTCGTTAATTGCTGAATTGCGCTCCGCCTGAGTGCAAAGGCCAGACACACAAACACCAAATGCGCTGAGCTTTCAACAAAACATTTAGACACACACACACACACACACCTTAAATAACCTGTCACTTTGAAGCGAAACAAATCTTAAATGCTTATATATTTGGAGTACAACCGATAAGCAAAACACTTAGTAGTTGACAATAAGCAATTCGGTGCATTTGTAATGAAATGTGGCATGTTTTTGAATGATTTCACCATCTACTGCCTGAAATAAATAGGATTGCAATGCATTTCCTCTGTGCTGTAAATTTAAAGAGAGATTTCCTTTTGCATGTTGACTGGCAGCTCTTTGGATGCAGTCTCAAAAATAAACCCAGCCGTAGCTGATGCGTCACACCCTTAAAATATATTGAACAGGGATTTGGGTGTTAAATTCTCCCTCTATCTGTAAATCTGAAGGTTCTGTCAGTGAGTAAGGAATATAAGTATTTTTTTCTTTCCATTAACGCAGAGAAACATATTGCTTTTCTTCAGGTTCTCTTAGGACACGACAAACATATGTTGGCAACTGAAAATGTAAGAATATCGACTGGCTGTTTTCTTTTTAACTGTAAATACACTTACACATATACATATTAGGGTTTATTAGGACTAATAAAATATGCATTCCTGTTGATTATATTACATCATTTACAGCAAAAAATACAATACACTTTTGGTGCCACTCTGTGGACATTTAAACTGTAATCTGGAGCCCACACATGCAAATACACTAAACAACATTCCAGCTTTGGCCACTGGGGGCAGTGATTCGAATTTCACTAAGCACAGAACAATTTCAGACTACTGTCGACAAATTCAGACTGTGATTTGTCTGCCTGGCTACAGCTTTGTTTAACGTCACACTCCATCCGTCAAATAATGTAAATAAATAACGGGGAAAAAAAAAAAAAAAAAAAAAAATATATATATATATATATATATTATACAGCTATCAAGAAAACATACAGACAAACTGTATGACTTTTAAAAACATTGTGAAAATCCATCTTATAAATGTTAGAGGTAATCTAGAGGTTAGAGGTAAAATGAATGTCTGTAAGTGCACAAGTGCTCTCGCCTTCAAGAGAAGGAAAGATCTCCACATCTTCTGCAGTCAGCTAAAGTCATATAATCCTTCACTCTGCCATCATCTCTCATTCACTCTCACTTTAACCCTCAATCTCCTTATCTCCACTCTCTAATCGACGAGTTTAATGTGACTCGTCCTAGGAATCTCAAGTCGGGTGTGGTGGACGCCTTCAATGCACCATTCGCAGGGACAGAACACACAGAAATGGATTGGCTTACAGTTACACACTTATCTGTACACACCCAGTGATATCAAACTATAAACTTTATTCGACAAGGAAATGGAGAGAGAAGCATAATAAAACAAGAACAACAATAATAATAATACATTTATAAATTATATGCGAGTCGACACCTGAGCCAAAAGTGTCATAGAAGCATCACATATAAAGTGATTCAGCTTAATTTGCGTTTGTCATGTCACAGTTGCTTTTCTGACACTATATGTTAGGTTTAGGTTTAAGGTTTAGGGCAGGGATGAAAGTCGATAGAGCATTACCTTAAAAACCTCATCTGTTTGGCAGAATATTTAACTCGCTTTTAACGCCGTGATACTTGTTAACGAACCATGTAATATCATTTTGCAGAACAATTTGGCACAGTTATGTAATTTTCATGAGATCAGGCTGGTTTTAATATTTTTTCCTCTGTTTCTCTGTTGCAGTGTGGAGCTGGACTTTAAACAGCAAGAAGATAAACTCCAGCCCCTGATGAAGAGACTGTGTCCCACAGACGAGTCCTCGTTCCCCCCTCTGCCATATCCTCAGGAGAGCATCGGCTCCACACCCAAACGCAAGTCCAAAGCCGAGGCCAAGAAACATGCACGATGGAAACTCTGGTTCCTGTGACGACAAACACACCTGCGACCCCTCGGCAGGATTACACAACTTTGGACTCAACTTTATTATTATTTTGTTCATGTTTTGGAGATGGAATTAAACAGCAGAATACAGCGTTCCAGTAGGATCTGTTGCCATTCTTTGTTACGATTCAACCAATTTCACACTTTTCAAACTGATTTTAGTTTAATATGGATGGTATCCTGACTGCTGAACTTGGTTTGGAAATAACACAGCAGGTATTAAAATAAAATATATGTATATTAAACAGGAAAAAAAAAAAAATGGAATTCGCTTAAAAAAAAAAAAATCCGGAAAAGGAATTATGACTAAGCTAATTCCCTCAAATGGAGCAAGAAATGATTTCATGGTGAGACACATAACTGGATCAATAACACATCTTGCTAGAAAAAAATAAAAATAAATAAATAAATATATATATATATATATATATATATATATATATATATATATATATATATATATATATATATATATATTTATTTATTTATTTATTTTTTTCCTACTTATTTTATGGAAGCTCCTGCTAAAGATATGGAAAATCAGGTGGATTAATAAAAATAAAAAAGAGAGAGAGAGAACATTTTGGAAGGACACAAGCTTTTCAATCTGATCTTCTATTTTCCTCATGGATACAGACTCAAATCTCAGCATTAAATTAAAGCACAATTCTTCAGATGCACTGGATTATATTTCTCATGGAGGACTTAATGGATTTTTAAGGATAACGTTCAATACAGAATGGAAAACTCACTAGCGGATGTAATTATTTGCAGACCAAAACGGTGAAGTCACAACAAATGGACTGGAGGGGATTTACATGGAAATAATCATTATGAACCTCTGTGAATGAATATAAACTTTCAAATTACTATTAGTACCAGAAAAAAAAAAAAAAAAAAAAAAAAAAAAAGGAAAGAGGTATGACTTATTTTTCTAGATTCGTAATAATCATGCATTTAAAAAATTTCTAGATACAATATATACCAACTTATATCTAAATATTGAAATATAGGATACATTTTCAACTTTGTCAGTTCAACTTTAGTTTCAAATAATGGTCTTTGAATCCAGTTACTTGTATGACTTTCTGCATAATCATGACGACGTTTATATCCAGGCCCACAGGGAATCTGTGTTTTTAAATGCTCATCATTCACTGAGTTCTAAACATTGTTTATTTAGTACTTTTGCTTATTTGACAAAGCTTTCAGCAACCAAATGTACACATTTTTACCATATTTCAATCACTTCTACAGATTTTTAGCACATTTTCCCCCAAAATCTGCACAAAAAAATTGGAAAATCATCTGCAGATTCTGTCTGGGCACTGGTCGAACCCCAGTCACCACTGACACCTGCAGTTACTCTAAGCCCAAAGTATCAGACGTGTACAGGACGCGTGACGGCATTACATTTCGTCATCATCAGAGTGCGTATGGAGTTTTTTGCACTAATTAGTGGGTCTGCAAGTTGGCAGCACTCACAATTGAGCCATTTTTGTCACAAAGAAGCGCTAGAAGATGCAATCGCCCCATAAACAACAGGAGAGGAACGTGGAAATTACAACTGTGGATGTGCATGTCAAGAGCTATGTATGAGGAGGTCAGGAGATACCTGCATTTGTGTAACTCAACTCTGAAGGAATGTAAAGACATCTTTATGGCTCTAAACTTCTGAAGAGAAATAGTCCAGTATCTCATAGCAGCCATAGTGCACAGTCAAATTAAGTATTGTATTGGGTGTTCACGTCAAAACCGAAGTATACTTTGTGCTTAAGTCAGGAAAGTTCCTCATGTGAAACAAGACCAGGAATCATCAACAGAGCACATAAGATATCAGTGAGCATGTGTGTGACATCCATCTTAAACACCAGATCTCATAAAATGTGTAAAGAATACAGGTCTGTTTGTCTTCAACATGACAGTGTTCACAAAAAGAAAGTTTAGAGTTAAGAGAGGGGATGACAGAAAGGAAGAGAGACATTTCATTAAATTAAAAGACTAGCACATCAGGATACAGATACAATATGGGTGAATGAAAACATTTCCAGGTCATGTTTCACCCCAAAATAAAATCAAACAAAACTCAGAACACTGACAAAAACAGGACGTGGATTTCAGCTGTTTCTGGAGACTCTGCGGTCTTTCTTCTCACATAATTACGTATAATCAACTCAAATCATTATTTATTTTGTAAGTAACCATGAAATAACTGGAATAATTTATAGTCAGTAATTAATGACTGACTGAGATGAGATATTTGAGATATTTTTGGTAATATGAATAGAGCTAGACTGATATATCGGTTTTACCGATTAATCTGTGCCGATAGTTGCTTTCTGGAACTATTGGTTATCGGCAAAAATCTATGATGATAGTTGCCGATAGTTTTTTCTTTTCTTTTATTATTATTATTATTCCTCTTTTTTATTATTCCTCATCAATAAACCTTATATTTATATATAACTCTTCATCTGGTGAATATATAGGCTATTAAAAAAACTGAATTTAGTAAATACTTACATATGGTGCATTGTAATGGAGTCAAATCTCTTTCATTTCAAAATAAGAGTCCCTGTGTATATCAGGCTTGTTATGGTTAAAATTCCCCACTTTATGCACCAAAAATGAATAAAATCACAAAAACAGTTTATTATTGGGATTTTGGTTGCATAATAAGCTGCTTTTGGGATGTTATTCATTTTGAACTCTTGTGGCCTCAATGCCTGTGCCCTTCAAGTTAAGTATAGACAAAGATTATTTTTTTTATTATTATTATTATTCTATACATCAATTTTAAAAACTATCGGCCAATTAATCGGTTATCGGCATTTTCCAACACCTTAGTTAGCGGAATCGGCAAAATCCACTTTCGGTCGACCTCTAATAAGAATTTAGGTGAAAGAAATGTGCTTATTTGTCACAAATATAACATATATTATAAATATTGTAATGGTCCTAAATATAGGATTCATTTTTGAATATATATAATTTTGTGTGTCTGACTTTTGGGGTTAAATATTGCTCAGATATGTTCTGGACATGTGTGATTCTCCCAAATGGACTACAATAGAGACGGGTTGTAGTCTTGAATGAAAAAGAACAAAGAATGACTTTGAGAAAGACAGACAGTGTAAAGAAGTATAATAATACAGACAGATAGAGAAGAACATACATTATGAACACTTAGAATCTAACAACATATTCTGCAGGGACTGCAATCCTTCCATATCTCAATATATCTTGAGTTGACACAACTTGTTCTTTCTGAATACATATGTAGAACTGGAAATCCAACACCCCTTTCTTTCTGACAAATATGTGAAAATATGTCTACAGCACTATAACAGGGCTATAATCATCTTCAATGTTCCTGACTTATGCCTTCTGAATGGTTTCACAGAATAATATAGGGGCAAGGCATTCTGGGAATTGCATGTCAGAACACAAAAACAGCGTCCCAAATTGAAGATATTTTCCAAAGTCTTTAAAAAAAAAAAAAAGGGAAACGTAATGCACCTGACTGATAAATACATTTGACTGGCAAAAAATTCAAATGTCACAATTTCCACTGAATTCTCCCTGATTTATTTTTGCTCTTTCAGACACGTAATTCCTCTGGATTTGAAAATAGCTCTAGTGTAGCCTAAAGATACGACTAGATGTGTAATTTTTATTTATTTTTGGTTCCTTAAAAAGTGCAATTGATTTATTATGTGCAATATTGTGTATTTTATACAGTTTTTAAAACAATTTACTATACAAAATAAAACATGAAAAAGTAGAAAGCGCTAAATCTGTCTGTTTGTCTGTCTGTCACGTTCTCTACTGGTTCGGAAGTATTCAGAAATACTCTTCCAATTAATTTTCTCCATAAGGCATTAAAAAAAGAAGAAGATCAAGTTAGAGTTCTAATCGTTAAACCAAATCAAGCAGATCTGAAATACAATTATAAATAAAATAAAATAATAATAATAAACTATTAATACAAAATTAATCATGTTATTATTCATAAAATGAATACAACATTTTAATAAAGAAAAACAGCATTTGGGGAACAACATTAAAAATATTTAAAAAAAAGTATATAAAGACTGTACGTAACATATTTTGTGAAAATGAACTAAAACACTGTTAAAAAAAACAAATCAGAATGGGTTACCCAACAGAAACTAGCCTGCAAAACACTCACCCCAACTCCACTTGTTGCAATTCATGTTGCATTACCATGACAACATCAACTTCTCTGATTGGTGGATCTCGCTTCAGGATTGTGGGTAGTGTAGTACTTCTCCAGGAACTTAGCAATTATTATAAATGTTGTTTTTATGAAGTTGAAATCACATTTACTTTCAACAGAAGCATTTATCATCGTTTAAAGGAATAGCTCACCCACAAATGATAATTCTCTCATCATTTACTCGCCCTCATGTCATCTCAACTCATATGACTTTCTTCCGCTGAACTCAAACAGAGATATTTTAAAAGAAATTTGATGTCTGCTTGTCCATACAATGCAAGTGAATGGTGACCAAATTTTCAAGCTCAAAAGAGACATAAAAGCATCATAACACAACCACAGTGGTTTAATACCTGACTATGTTTACATGGACACCAGAAAGCCGTTTATGGCGAGAAAGCTGCTTAAGGCTCGAAACCGGTGTGTAGGTTTACATGAGCTGTCTCCGCGGCTTTCTCTTTACTCCCATATACATGCAGTTCGATCAGTAGACAGCTTTCTCCACAGCAAAGTAATTTTCCTGCGACACTTGTGTAAATAACAAACATGGGATCCAAGGAAGAATATGCTATTTTATTCTCTGTTTCTTCCCCTTTATTTCAATATATTTTTGTTTTGTTTGTTTCTTTTCATTTCTATTGTGACCTGAAGCGTAATTGCACTGTAATAGTGAGGTTTCGCTCTTATGTCAAAACTCAGGATTCCCCCAATATAAGAGCTAGGAATGGGCGATATGACGATATAAGTGTCAATCAATAGAGATGTTGCTATATCGTATATATCGCAATATGTAAATATCCATGTGCGCAGTGCATGCATATCTATCAGTGGGCATGCTTCATGTGAGACTGAATAGTACAGATTTTGCTATATCGTTTATACTGTGATATGTAAATATCCATGTGTGCAACGTGAGCATATCTAACAGTGGCCATGCTTCACGTGAGACTGAAACCAGGCTTGAGCGGGGAATGAATTGCGGGCGGTAAAATTTCACTAAAGGAATTATGCAGATCAGGCAACGGTGCAAACGCGCACTTTTGCGCCGATTTTGCAAGCCGATTCTGAGCACTCTACACCAAAGGAGGCAGCAGTCCATCGTGATCTGAGACACTCTACCAAGCCAGCGCCACCGTGATCCAGACACCTGAATCATCTCTTTAGCATGCCGAGGTGCGCTTGACTACATCGCACAAATGTACTTCATCATTTGATCAATTATTGCTTATATGATCAATAGAAAAGTCAAGAAAATTAAGGGGAGCTTGTTGTTAAAACGGGTGTGACATCTGTGGTGTAGGTTCACAAAAGCCGACACTGATTAGAAAAATTTAATCTGCAAACTGTGTCGCCCGACGATAATCACTTTTTTTTTTTTTTCTCTTCAAAACAAATTTTAGGAAGAGAGAAAAAAGTTTAAGACTTAGGCTCAGGAAGAAACTGAGACACTTTTTTTTTACCATTATTTTTTTTTTTTTTCACCTTGCGGTTCAGGGCTTCCGTATGAATTTCTTAAGGAAAGTTTATAATAATATTGGACAACAACATGTCAGACTGAAATGTGGCATAATGTGAAATTGGGTTTTATTCTAAAGTTGATTAGTTGATTATTTTTGACTTTGTCAAGTTGTAAATAAATATACAATTATAAACGAGGAAGTAGATTTTCCAAAAATAGGCATTACAAAATGGTTATTTAATATGTTAAATGATTTTTATTGGTTTTCCAGAAAAAAAATACTATATTGTGATATATATTGTTATTGTGATATAAAATTACTCATATCGTGATATAAGATTTTGGTCATATCGCCCACCTCTAGTACGAGCGCATATACGCGAGGGACAGTCGTTATTTTACATTGGTGTGTATAAATGGGTACAGTTTATAGTGTATGTGATTTTCCCACTGTACTCCCAGAAATGTTGAATTCTTTCCGCTGTGTTGACATGTTTTTGGGCTTTGTTTTCTGGTCTGTTCACGCACATGCGCACTCCTCAAAAATCGGTCAGAATGCTACTTTTGCATTTACATGGCCACATTAAGCTGTGTTCTCCAGGAGAACCTGGGTGTGTTAATCCGCTTTCTCATAATCCTGTAAATGGTCTTAGGAAACCAGTGTTCTAGTTTACATGACGTTTCAGAACGCTGCTTTCTGCAAAAACTCTGGAATAAACCGTTTTCTTAAGTGCATTTAAACGTGGTCAGTGTCTTCTGAAGCAGTCTAATCAGTTTTGGGTGAGGACAGTCCAAAATATAACTCCTTTTTCACTCTTAATCTTGACAGCAGCAGTCTCATTGGCGATCATGATTTCAAGCTCGATTACACGGTGTAATCGAGCTTGAAATCATGATAGTGCCCAGAGACTGCAATGGCAAGATATACGGTGAAGAAAAGAGTTATATTTTGGACTGTTCCCCACAAAACCAATTAGACTGCTTCAGAAGACACTGATTAAACCACTGGAGATATATATATATATAAAATATTACTGTGCAATATCATATTGGTTCATATTAATACAAATATATTTTTGTTGAATTTCAGTTGAAATGATAGTTCCTCTGAGTGAAATACAGAGCAAATATTTTAAATTGAGATACATTTCAAATATCGCCAAAAAAGGCTGGGAATCTCAAGATATACATATCATTTATAGCTATAATGCCAAGCCCTAGCTAAGTCATGTGCAACGTCATCTGTATTCAGTATACCAGTACTGTTGATCTAGGTTTTTTTTTTATTTTTTATTTTTTTCAGGCAAATGAAGAGCCTGCATCCTCTACAGAATTCACAATCCAGTTCTTTCTCTCTATCTGATTCCCAGCAGCGAAACAAAGGAGATCCTGAGAGTTATTAATATTTTCACAGCAAAGAAGTTTGCTCATGTGTATGTGTGAATTTCCATGTTTATTAAGCAGGGAATTCCCAGGAAAATTTGCCTTGGCAACTGTGCAGGTATTTCCCATGTGAGGGAGTTTGAGAACATCTGAAACGTAGTAAAATGAGGACAGTCAGCAGAAACTAAAGCCTCGGAAGACTAAATCAATCCAAAGTTTCTTTCCATCATCACAAATTTATATTTAATGCACTGCGAATGCAGAGAGAATGTAAAACTGAGAGGATTTTTGCTGCACTGATGCTGCAGACAGCAGTTAGTCCTGCAGTGTAAATCAAACTAAGGGGCCAATCACGTAGCCTGTTTCTTAACCTAGCCCCTCCCACTGCAGAGAAATGGGAGGGGCAGAAAATACTCAGAATGTACAGAAGCACAGATCCTTATGAGACAAAATAATACAGAGGAAAAAAAAAAAACGGGTAAGCTCTGCAATGCAACGCTGAGAGAAAAAGATCGGAACACGTATAGTTAGATCTGTACCTTTTCTGTGTTTTATATATATTTTATAAGAGTTGTTACATGCACGTTTACAAAAAAACAAAAAATTCTTACTATTTAATGTCAGAAAATTTTTTAAATCTAGAGTCAATAACCAAGAATCAAACTTGATCCAGAGTGTTTGAAGTTTAAGAATTTGCAAATGGATCCTTGACTTGTTCTTTACTGTAAGTCTACATCTGCATGCAGGACGAGTGTGTATGTCTTTGGCTGTGCTGATCAAATTCATTTGAATTCTACACTCACATGCAGCCAAGGCACAGAGGAGGAAAGTTAATGCATAAATCTGAATACAAGCACCAGAGCTCTGATGAACAAGGTCAGCTTGAGGGAGCAGTCAGCAGAGAACACACACACACTCAATATACATCACTCTTTTCACAATCAAATCGAATCTGCAAGCAAATTCTTTCCTTAACAAGCTTATAAATAAAAATACTCACATAAAGGCAGATTAAAAAAAAGATTGTTGGTGCCAGATGGGCTGGTTTGAGTATTTCTGTAACTGCTGACCTCCCGGGATTTTCACACACAACAGTATCTCGAATTTACTCAGAATGGAGCAAAAAAACAAAAATCATCCAGTGAGCGGCAGTTCTGTGGATGGAAACGCCTTGTTGATGAGAGAGTTCAACAGAGAATGGCCAGACTGGTTCGAACTGACAAAGTCTACGGTAACTCAGATAACCACTCTGTACAATTGTGGTGAGAAGAATATCATCTCTGAATGCTATTCTGAGATGCGGGTTGGCGCTGTTTCGGCAGCATGAGGGGGACCTGCACAATATTATGCAGGTGGTTTTAATGTTGTGGCTGATTGGTGTATACTGCATTTCAAAAGTTTGTGATCACTTGACCGAAATGTTTCTCAAAATCCTTTTGATCTGAAGGCGCATGCTTAAATGTTTGAAATTGGTTATATAGACAACAAATATATAATTGTTCCAACATGAATTAATGTTTAATTAATTAATCATTTACTTATTTCATTACAAAGCTAACATTTTATTTAAAAAAAATATGAAATAGAAAACTTGGACCAAATAATAAAGAAAAGAAGCCAATACTTGTCCAGCATAGATGGGAACTCCTTCAATAGTTTTGAAAAAGCCCAGGGTAATTCCTCAAGAAGTTGGTTGAGAAAATGCCAAGAGTACATTTCTGCAAATTCTAGGCAAAGGGTGACTACTTTAAAGATGCTAAAATATATCATAGTTTTGATTAGATTTTTTTTTTAGTTAAAAAATGCAGAAAAATTAATATATATATATGACTGAATACCACCATTTTAATTAGTACCAATACAAGTCAAATTGCACAGTTCCTGACATTTGAAATATATAATATGCTATTATGCTATTAAAAACACTCCTTTATTTAAAAAGTTAAATATTAATGTAAATATACAGTTGTGCACAAAAGTTTGCATACCCTGGCAGAAATTGTGAAATTTTGGCTTTGATTTTTAAAATATCACTGATCATGCAAAAAAACTGTCTTTTATTTAAGGATATCATGAAGCCATTTATTATCACATAGTTGTTTGGCTCCTTTTTAAATCATAATGATAACAGAAATCACCCAAATGGCCCTGATCAAAAGTTTACACACCCTTGAATGTTTGGCCTTGTTAAAGACACACAAGGTGACACACACAGGTTTAAATGGCATTTAAAGGTTAATTTCCCACACCTGTGGCTTTTTAAATTGCAATTAGTGTCTGTGTATAAATAGTCATTGAGTTTCTTAGCTCTCACGTGGATGCACTGAGCAGGCTAGATACTGAGCCATGGGGAGCAGAAAAGAACTGTCAAAAGACCTGCGTAACAAGGTAATGGAACTTTATTAAGATGGAAAAGGATATAAAAAGATATCCAAAGCCTTGAAAATGCCAGTCAGTACTGTTCAATCACTTATTAAGAAGTGGAAAATGCGGGGATCTCTTGATACCAAGCCAAGGTCAGGTAGACCAAGAAAGATTTCAGCCACAATTGCCAGAAGAATTGTTCAGGATACAAAGAAAAACCCACAGGTAACCTCAGGAGAAATACAGGCTGCTCTGGAAAAAGACGGTGTGGTTGTTTCAAGGAGCACAATACGACGATACTTGAACAAAAATGAGCTGCATGGTTGAGTTAAAATGCCACAAAAAAGCCCGGTTACAATATGCCCGAGAACACCTTGACACGCCTCACAGCTTCTGGCACACTGTAATTTGGAGTGACGAGACCAAAATAGAGCTTTATGGTCACAACCATAAGTGCTATGTTTTTTTTATTTTTATTTTTATTTATTTTTTTATTATTATTAAAATAAATTTTGGTGAAATTTGGCACATTGATACTACAGGCCACGAGTAACTACCACACCAAAAATGGCCCAAGTGAGCCTATAGGTGGTGCTACAGGCCACGCCGCAATTTGTCCATTTTCAAAGTGATGCCATTTCCACCCCATAAGTCCAAAATTTCTGAGACATGGTATATATGCCTCATTTCTCGAGGAACAAAAAAGCCTCTAGAACCCATAAAGTCTGCCATGATGGATTTTCCTGTACAATACAAATTTGTCCAAAACTACAAAAATCTACTCCTCCTGAACCATAGCTCAAATTGACTTGAAACTTGGTATGTATGTGTAGGATACATGTCTTAGCAAAAATGAATACAATATAAATTGGCTGAAAGGTGCGCATTTATGTAAATGTCCACATTGTCTCAATATCCATATGTCCAAAAAAACTAATGCCATTTTGACTAATGTTTTTTCCAAACTAACAGGCTTCAAGATGACATCACTGAAGCACTGTGCAAAATTTCACCTTGATATGTCAAAAGATGACAGAATTACAGTTTACTATTATTTATCGCTAACGCTAAAATAATGCTTTACAAATCCGCTAGTCATAAAACCGATACTTTGATTCAATCATCAGTTCATATGAAGACTCTTGCAATGTTTAATAACAAATTAATGAAATGTTGTGTACATGTGTGAAGTACATATCTCTACCATGTAAATGTTTACATAATTTGCAGTTTTGAGGCTTCATAAACACAGCTGTTAATGAATTACGAGAGTGTAAACAGATGGGATTAAATCTGCGCTGTCTTGACGAGATATTAAAGCAAACACAGACGTTAATGTATAAGCAGACTTATACTTCAAAATGTTAGATTTGTGTGAAATGTATATAAGCTGCATGCTGTCTGTTATAGGCATTCAGGCATCCTTATTGCATCAAATCAGTATTAATGTATATCTAATAATCACACAGTAAAGAGATGTTTAAATTGTTAATACATACATATTTTTTGGGAGGCATGGGTAGCTCAGCGAGTAAATATGCTGACTACCATCCCTGGAGCTGCGAGTTCGAATCCAGTGCGTGCTGTGTGACTCCAGCCAGGTCTCCGAAGCAACCAAATTGGCCCGGTTGCTAGGGAGGGTAGAGTCACATGGGGTAACCTCCTCGTGGTCGCTATAATGTGGTTCGCTCTCGGTGGGGCGCGTGGTGAGTTGTGTGTGGATGCCGCAGAGAATGGTGTGAAGCCTCCACACGCGCTATGTCTCCGCGGTAACGTGCTCAACAAGCCACGTGATAAGATGCACGGATTGACGGTCTCAGATGCGGAGGTGGAGGCAAATTAATAAAATAACAGCATTTTATTGCATATTTGC
>NC_059379.1:3690000-3692500 GCF_019703515.2 Myxocyprinus asiaticus | reverse complement strand
TTATTAAATGCTTTTATTCAAACCTACTTAGAAATGAATAACATCGCAAGCAACGTTGTTACAATGTAAAATGTACAATGTAAGACTGTAATTCATAACGCAAAACAAGTTTGCATTGTGTTCTAAGAGTTGTCAAAAGAAGCGCAACAGTCTGGTTGCAGAAGTAAAAATAACATTCATTTTCTAAATAGGCAGATTTTGTATTTATTTTTTAAACAATAACTTATAAAATGTGAGCTCCAAGGTCGTTAATCTATTTTATAACACGTCACTGGAAAACTCAATGCTGATCGGTCAATGGCGCCATCTAGTGTTCTGATATATCTGAGTAACAACCGCACATCTGTGGCTTAAGACGTAGCAGACCTGTTATCCGGGTACTGCGAGTCATCTTTCCTGCTTCTCAGATCACTGTGCAATCTCTATATTTAGGATAATAAAATAATTTCAACTCAAATCAATCTTTCATGTGCACTTATTTAATTCTAATTCTGTGGTATAGCATTGTAATAAGCTGGATAATGAGCAGCAAGATGGTCATTATTTACAAAAACGGAGGTGGATTTCAGCTGTTCAACGCTTCTCACATAATTGCATAATTTTAACGCAAATTAATATTTGATATCCATTTATTTCATTGGTTAGTAGCCATGTAGTAAGCGGAATAATGTACAGTAAGCCTCACGTCAAGGTCCTGATCACCCTGTCAGTGTTTATTTTGCGATAACAACCGGCTGACTGTACATTATCCTTTGCAAATGTGCTTTTGTTGAAGCCATCAGTTCAAGCTATTTCAACTTCACTTTTTTTCAAATTGTGATGAATAGATTAATTAGCCTGGTATGAAAACAAAGTGTATGAGATGTGTGATGTATTGTGTGTGCTCGTACCACATCTTTCCTGTAGAGCACTTCCAGGATGTTGCTGAGTAACTGACAGCAGGAATCCAGCTCTTCTCCACTCTCCAGGTGAAACTTCAGCTGATCTGTCATCAGAGGCAGGAGGATCTCCCTGCAGTCTACACACACACACACACACACACACACACAGCAGCTGAAATGTATTTGCAATTTGTAGCGAACATTCGAATTCACACAAAATAAACATTTATATCAGAAGTCTGCTGATTGACAGATTTTAATGACCGATACTGTTGGCTAAAGCAGTGGGTTGCTACACAAAAATGTGTCAAAGTCTGTTCTAATTGGTTCAAAGAAAGCAGGGAAAAAAACAATGTTAAATGCAACTAACTTTTAATAGTGTATAGCAGGAGTTAAAAGCACATGTCCTTGAAGGAGCCCAATAATGTGGAAAATATTTAAATCAAACTTTCTAGTTAAGAGATGCCCAAATCAGGGCCTGTGATGACCTTTGATTTGGCCTGCCTTGCCCTTTATGACAAGAGGGGAAAACAATTCAAAAATATGCTACTGATGCAGCTCATCATTTTATTTATTTATTATTTTTTTCCCCTTTTTTCTGTTTGTTTTAGTATTGCATTACAAAATCTATAACTTATTAAAAATGTAGAGAGTATAAGTGAATTTCATTTTTAAAAATGTAAATGCGTACTTCAAGGATACTGAAATATTTGCTGTCTAAAACCGCAACTTTTATTTAATACAGTTTGATATAATGCAATGTGTACTTTGGCCCACGGCCCTCAATCAAGTTTGATTTTTGGCCCTTCCTGGGAAAAAGTTAGGGCAACTCTGTACTAGTTTATTCAATTTAACATCTGTATATTCACCGAAGTAGGCAGAGTTATTGGCTAAAGCCCAAAGTATACTTCGGTCAGACGTGAAAGCTCAACGGGACTTATGACGCAAATCTCGTCATCAGCAGAGTGCTCAAGCACTGAACGCATGAAGGCCGGTTTTTCTAACTGCGGGTCTTTAAACGCGCAGAACGCGCATGCGCCTGGAAATATTTGCGCGAATTATTGTGTCCACAAGGTGGCAATACTCACATTTGAGCCGTTCCTGTCACAGAGTAACGCTAGAAGATGAAGTAATCGCTGGTAAATAACAGGAGGAGATGGTAAAAACAAAAACAGTGGATGTGCACTTCAAGAGCACATGTGTGTGAGGAGGTATAGCAGTCGTAGTGCACATGCGCCAACCGCCTGTGAATGCACGGACCGTCAAATGGAGTATACTTTGACAGGCTCACGTTCAACAGTATGCAGACGCCGAGCGTTCACATAAAAATCGAAGTATTCTTTGAGCTTAATAATCGCAAAATGACAACAATGAAAGACAGAAAATGAAAAAAAAAATTTGATTTAAATAACTTCATGAGATCTGAAAATGACGGTGATCACATTTAATTTGAAAGTGCAAAATGACATACGCTCCATATCTACAGGAGAAATAAAATATATGCCACACAATCACCAAAATGGCTAGGAGGCGTGGAATGGAACCTGTTCGTCAATCTGGGAGGTGGGACTTTTAGTGTGTGCGTAAGATCTAAATCAATACAAATCAGTTTTTCTTCA
>NC_059379.1:3250000-3360000 GCF_019703515.2 Myxocyprinus asiaticus | reverse complement strand
GAGATGGATGTAAACATCGGCCACGAGGTTGGATACAGTATACCGCTCGAGACATGCTGCTCACATGATACTATCCTCAGGTCTGTGTCAAACAAGCACACTCTCTGTCACATAAACATTCATTTCATGAGCTGTTTTTCTCTCACAAAAGAATACTGTGGTGGTACCAGTGATTTTAATACCATCTTTAACGTATGGTACTGAATGATTACCATATTTGAATACTGTATACCATATTAAAGAAGTTCAAATATATGTTGGACATTTCCTTCACTATCTGCATCTTCGTACCTCTATATACTGATGTTTGGAGCATATTGATATTTAAATATTTAAACCAAACCTGTGTCGTTTGGCTGCAGGTACTGTACAGATGACATACTGCTGAGAGAGATGATGTCAGACCCTCTATTGGAGAATTACAGTGTGGTGGTGATAGACCAGGCCCATGAGAGGACCGTGAGCACTGATGTTCTCCTGGCTCTACTCAGAGAGGTTGTTCTCCAGCGTCCTGATCTCAGAGTGGTGGTTCTGTCAGCTCCGCCCGCATCAGACATGCTCCTCACGCAATACGGGAACGTCCCGCGGCTGCATGTGGAAGCTCCTTACGCGGGTGAGGTCGTCTACAGCAACAGCAGCAGGACGGAGAGCTTCTACTCAGCTCTGAGACTCACACTAGAGGTCCATCGATCCAGAGAGCCTGGAGATGTGGCGGTGTTCTTGGCGTCTGAACAGGTGAGATGAAGTGTGTCAGTGTTGGTTTATCTACTAGGCTACATTTTGTCGTAACGGTAACACAGTCATAAACAATAATAGCTAAAAAAATGGAGAAGTTCACCCAAAAATTAAAATTCTGTCATCATGTACTCAACTTTGTTTTGTGCAACATGAAAGATTTTTGGCTGAATGTTCAGTCTCAACTGATTGGCAGAGTCTTCTGATTGGTCTTGAAGTTGGTTGCTTGGTTAATACATTGTATCTAACTAATTATTAAATAATTTGCAGAAAACAAACCGTGAAGGGTGTCATTAGCTTTACATTAGTTGACTATAAGATTTGTCATATGTTACAAACTAATGTTAATGAAATACAGCAGTGAAATTAATTTAGCAAAATTATTGATTTCCTTCATCTTTCACGTTGACACGCCGCTTCCAACATCACAACTCGGATATCATCTAGAATTCCAGGTTTTCCACTGGGAAATTGGTTGTTGATGAATAAGGTTGTCCGAGACAATAAAAATGAAAAATCTTTTAAAAATCGAATTTACTACACATGTGGGTCAATGACGTGATGCTCATTTAAAAAAAAAAAAACAACATTCGAAATGCAATTCACACAAAACTATTACTTGAATGCACCTCTAATATGATGAACATGTTTTCAATACACTGTTCAAAGTCATTTGAATATTTTTTTCTGGGGCTTAAAGGAAAAAAAAGGTCATTTGGTGTAACCGTCTGGAGACAGTAAAAAAATACACTATATTGCCAAAAGTATTCGCTCACCCATCCAAATAACTGAATTCAGGTGTTCCAATCACTTCCATGGCCACAGGTGTATAAAATGAAGCACCTAGGCATGCAGACTGCTTCTACAAACATTTGTGAAAGAATGGGCCGCTCTCAGGAGCTCAGTGAATTCCAGCGTGGTACTGTGATAGGATGCCACCTGTGCAACAAGTCCAGTTGTGAAATTTCCTCGCTACTAAATATTCCACAGTCAACTGTCAGTGGTATTATAACAAAGTGGAAGCGATTGGGAATGACAGCAACTCAGCCACGAAGTGGTAGGCCACGTAAAATGACAGAGCGGGGTCAGCGGATGCTGAGGCGCATAGTGCGCAGAGGTCGCCAACTTTCTGCAGTCAATTGCTACAGACCTCCAAAGTTCATGTGGCCTTCAGATTAGCTCAAGAACAGTGCGTAGAGAGCTTCATGGAATGGGTTTCCATGGCCGAGCAGCTGCATCCAAGCCATACATCACCAAGTGCAATGCAAAGCATCGGATGCAGTGGTGTAAAGCACGCCGCCACTGGACTCTAGAGCAGTGGAGACGCGTTCTCTGGAGTGACGAATCACGCTTCTCCATCTGGCAATCTGATGGACAAGTCCGGGTTTGGCGGTTGCCAGGAGAACGGTACTTGTCTGACTGCATTGTGCCAACTGTGAAGTTTGGTGGAGGGGGGATTATGGTGTGGGGTTGTTTTTCAGGAGCTGGGCTTGGCCCATTAGTTCCAGTGAAAGGAACTCTGAATGCTTCAGCATACCAAGAGATTTTGGACAATTCCATGCTCCCAACTTTGTGGGAACAGTTTGGGGATGGCCCCTTCCTGTTCCAACATGACTGCACACCAGTGCACAAAGCAAGGTCCATAAAGACATGGATGAGCGAGTTTGGTGTGGAAGAACTTGACTGGCCTGCACAGAGTCCTGACCTCAACCCGATAGAGCACCTTTGGGATGAATTAGAGGGAAGACTGCGAGCCAGGCCTTCTCGTCCAACATCAGTGTCTGACCTCACAAATGCGCTTCTGGAAGAATGGTCAAAAATTCCCATAAACACACTCCTAAACCTTGTGGAAAGCCTTCCCAGAAGAGTTGAAGCTGTTATAGCTGCAGAGGGTGGGCCGACGTCATATTAAACCCTATGGATTAAGAATGGGATGTCACTTAAATTCATATGCGTCTAAAGGCAGATGAGCGAATACTTTTGGCAATATAGTGTATATGTATATATTTACAGTGCATCCGGAAAGTATTCACAGCGCTTCACTTTTTCAACATTTTGTTATGTTACAGCCTTATTCCAAAATGGATTAAAATTCATTATTTTCCTCAAAATTCTACAAACAATACCCCATAATGACAACGTGAAAGAAGTTTGTTTGAAATCTTTGCAAATTTATTAAAAATAAAAAACGAAAAAATCACATGTACATAAGTATTCACAGCCTTTGCTCAATACTTTGTTGAAGCACCTTTGGCACCAATTACAGCCTCAAGTCTTTTTGAGTATGATGCTACAAGCTTGGCACACCTATTTGTGGCCAATTTCTCCCATTCTTATTTGCAGGACCTCTCAAGCTCCATCAGGTTGGATGGGGAGCGTCGGTGCACAGCCATTTTCAGATCTCTCCAGAGATATTCAATCGGGTTCAAGTCTGGGCTCTGGCTGGGCCACTCAAGGACATTCACAGAGTTGTCCCGGAGCCACTCCTTTGTTATCTTGGCTGTGTGCTTAGGGTCGTTGTGCTGTTGGAAGATGAACCTTCGCCCCAGTCTGAGGTCCAGAGCGCTCTGGAGCAGGTTTTCATCAAGGATGTCTCTGTACATTGCTGCATTCATCTTTCCCTTGATCCTGACTAGTCTCCCAGTTGCTGCTGCTGAAAAACATCCCCACAGCATGATGCTGCCACCACCATGCTTCACTGTAGGGATGGTATTGGCCAGGTGATGAGCGGTGCCTGGTTTCCTCCAGACATGACGCTTGCCATTCAGGCCAAAGAGTTCAATCTTTGTTTCTCATGGTCTGAGAGTCCTTCAGGTGCCTTTTGGCAAACTCCAGGCGGGCTGTCATGTGCCTTTTACTGAGGAGTGGCTTCCGTCTGGTCACTCTACCATACAGGCCTGATTGGTGGAGTGCTGCAGAGATGGTTGTTCTTCTGGAAGGTTCTCCTCTCTCCACAGAGAAATACTGTAGCTCTGTCAGAGTGACCATCGGGTTCTTGGTCACCTCCCTGACTAAGGCCCTTCTCCCCCGATCGCTCAGTTTGGCCGGGCGGCCAGCTCTAGGAAGAGTCCTGGTGGTTCCAAACTTCTTCCATTTATGGATGATGGAGGCCACTGTGCTCATGGGGACCTTCAATGCTGCAGAAATGTTTCTGTACCCTTCCCCAGATCTGTGCCTCGATACAATCCTGTCTCGGAGGTCTACAGACAATTCCTTGGACTTCATGGCTTGGTTTGTGCTCTGACATGCACTGTTAACTGTGGGACCTTATATAGACAGGTGTGTGCCTTTCCAAATCATGTCCAATCAACTGAATTTACCACAGGTGGACTCCAATCAAGCTGTAGAAACATCTCAAGGATGATCAGTGGAAACAGGATGCACCTGAGCTCAATTTTAAGTGTCATGGCAAAGGCTGTGAATACTTCTGTACATGTGATTTTTTTGGTTTTTTATTTTTAATAAATTTGCAAAGATTTCAAACAAACTTCTTTCACGTTGTCATTATGGGGTATTGTTTGTAGAATTTTGAGGAAAATAATGAATTTAATCCATTTTGGAATAAGGCTGTAACATAACAAAATGTGGAAAAAGTGAAGCGCTGTGAATACTTTCCGGATGCACTGTATATATATATGTATTAAAAAAAAAAGAAAAACAAAGTTTAATTAAAAGCTAAAATTCTAGAAATTGCAGATCAACCTTTTATTATTATTTCTTAAAAGAAGCAATAAAACAATTGTATATTTAAATTGTGAATTTTTTTTTTGTCCACCAAATCAAAGTCAGGTGGTGCGACCAACATGCATGTAGTCATTCTGATGTCATGTGACCCAGAAATTTTATTTTAATTACATTAAAAAGAGAGGACCCCCTTAGACCCTTAAGATGGTTTATGAAGTAATAATAATAATAATAATAATAATAATAATTTGTCATATCATTAAATATCAATATTGTGAAATGTTTATGAAGGCACATTTTGCTCAGGTCAAATGGAGTAACCCTGAGAAAACTTCTTGATATTCTTGACTCAAAAATTCACAATATTTGTAAAAAAATATTTAATTAATGATTTAGTTGCGTACACTCGCATGCGTTCAAGGAACAATGAAAGTATTTTGATACATTTTACACGATGGTTACACCACTCGACATTTTATTTAATTTATTTGTATTTTTTTGCATAAAATGCTATATACCTGTGTTTTTTTCTAAAAATTTTGTAACGAACATGGACTTAAAGGCTAAATTTCTACGAACATTGATTTTATGACTTTAAAAATGTCAAGTGGTGTAACCATCATGTAAAAGGTATAAAAAATGTCACTTGCACCTTGAATACTCGTGAATGTACACAACTTAATCAATAATAAAAAAAACGTTTTCAGTCATGCATTTCAACATTTTTGGGTCACAAAAATAAATACGTTTTCTTAGGGTTACACCATTTGAACTGAACAAAATACGTATACAAAATACGTTTTCATAAAAGTGTCAAAATATCTGATATTTTTCTAAATCGACAGGGATCTACTTTGATTTGGCGGACATAAGTTTCTCAAATATTAGTATGATTTTATAACCAAGTTGTTGGGAATTTCAGCATGCTTCACTGGTTGCACAATAATTGCTGAATTATCCCCTTTGATTAACAGGCTTGGTGTGTGTTTTTCAGGAGGTTGTCTGTGCCTGTAATATTCTTGCTAAAGAGGCGGCCAGAATGAGTGTTTCTCTGGGACAGCTGGTACCAGTAGCCCTGTGCCCAGGTCGTGCTGGAGTGTGCCCGATAATCACAGAAGGGCAGCGGAAGAGTAGGAGGGTCTTCCTCTCTTGTAGCCAATCAGAGGACTTCTTCTGGCCTGTGGACTCTGTTAATTTTGTCATCGATACTGGAGTAGAAAAGAAACTTGTGGGTGATGTTACAAATATCTTTGTGTTTATGGAATTGTTTACATTCTGTTGTTGAGAACTTTTCAGAACCAAAGGTGAAATGCTGAATTGTGAAAACATGACTTCATAAGTCCAGTTGTGAAAATTATTTAAATACCAAAAATTATTGAAAAACAAATTTTTTATTACAAATTACAGTATATTATCAGCATAACAATTGAAATGAAATTTTAATTAAAAAATGCACATGCCCCCCTTTTGCTTTAATGGCAGCATGTACTCGAGTTGGTATGATCAAATATTTATTATATTTATTGAAATATTTCTTATTAATTTTACATCATAATGTTTTGAAAGTTTCTGTTTATTTTTCAATGTGGTCTCTGACTTTCTGTGTGATGTCTAAATTAATGACCATAAATTCACATGTTCTCTGTGTTATTGTGATGTTGTATGTAGGTGTATAACCCACGAGTGAGAGCCAGTTCAGAGGTCATCCGACCCATCAGTAAATGTCAAGCAGAAATCCGCAAACAGCTCACTGGATCAACAGGTATATGCTAACTTTCAGCAGATTTTCTGCAACCTGGTCTTAAAGAATCATGTTTATATACCTACATTTTAGCAAAATTATTTTTACGTGGCTTGTTGTACGTATCGCGGCAGTTTGAACACTAGAGGCGCTACAACAACAATTACTTTTAGGGTGTGTTCACACTTGGCAGGTTTGGTTCGATTAAAATGAACTCTGGTGCGATTGCTCTGTTAGTGCGGTTCATTTGAACAAGTGTGAACGCTGCCATCCTATCCTAGGTGCGCACCAAACAAGCGGACCGAGACCGCCTGAATAGTGGGTCTCGGTCCGCTTCCAGACGAACTCTGGTGCGGTTCGATTGATATATGAACGCAACATGGACCAAAGACGTCTAAACGGACTAAAAACAGGAAGTAATTTGCCTAATACTGACCTCAAACATACCTGGTTCTTCTCATCATAGGAGCTATGTTGCCCATTATAGTTTGGTACAGGCATCGGAACCGCCGTCAACCGTCCTTGCAGCAAATCTTCGTTTGTGTGTGCAACGGAGGAAATCCTGGTGCTATTTTGAGTCCTTTACACATTTTATTAGCTCTTCGTTTGTTCTCAGCTGGTAAAAATACCACCATGTATACATATATAAATCCAGCGAGCGCATGTCGCTCAGCAGCCAGCGTTGTTTTGGATGATCGGCAAGTTACGTAAAAAAATAATCATCATAAAAGCTGTCCAATCAGGTTGTGACTTTTTCCTGATGCCTTTGGTTTTGTATCGTTAGGTTCAGTGTTAAAAATGCCAGTGTGAACGCTAAGCGAACCAGGACTAAATGTATCATTTTCTTTTTTGGTCCGGACCAAGAGGACCAAGAGAACCGAACTACAAGTGTGAACACACCCTTATTCACTTTCACACAAATCACGAGTAAAACGGCAGATTATTAGTTTATTAACATTTACTTTTCGCCCTGTTCCTCACACAATGCTATCTTATGACATATAAACACTTTTACTATAGCGCATAACTTGTTTTAAGGTTTGCATTACATAATAAACTACATTTACAAGATCATATTGTGCGGTAGCTCAACTGATAGAATATTGTGCTTGTGATACAAAGAACCGGGGTACGTGTCCCAAAGAGCGCGTGAGCCGAAAGTCATAGAAGCAGCACAAAATGTCGTGGTTGTGTTCTCCATCTCACATTTGCTTTTTCTGACACTATCGGTTAGGTTTAGGTTTAAGGTTTAGGGTAGGGAGGTCGGTTTTGCTAATTTGAAACTGAACAGAGAATAAACCTTAAAAATCTCAAACTGTTTCGGAGAACATTCAACTCACTTTTAGCGTCACCTCTGAACTGCAGTGTAAGGAGACACGTAATGTAATTTTGCAAAAATGTTATTGTCATGAGATCCGACTGTTTTTCTTTAAGATGTTCTATCAGGTGTTGTGCTGGAATAAAGACCATGCTAAATAAAGATTCTCCTGTTTTTTATTTGAAGGCAAGTGCTTTTGTTTGTATCCTGAGGAGACCCTGCTGCCCGCTGAGATTCCTCCTCGAATTCTGGAGTCAAACATCACGTCCACAGTGCTGTATCTGAAGAGGATGGAGGTGGCTGGTTTGGGACACTGTGACTTTATCAGCAGACCTGGTGGGTGAGATTCCATGTCGAGAACTTGAGAAATGTTCTTTAGAGAGTTTCTTCTCTGTATGACCCCGTTTACACCTGGTATTAAGATGCGTCTCGGGTGATCCAATCACATGTGGTCAGGCGAGACACCGTTTACACCTTGTTGCTTAAATGCATTTCCTGTGACCACTTGTGTCCGGATTTTGAGGGGAAGGTCTCTGATTTCATGATGACTGCATGTGTAACCGGTCCTGCTCGACCTGCTCCGAGCGGGAATCAAACCGGCGTCTCCGGTGTGGGAGGTGGGCACGCTAACAAGGAGGCTAAAGGCTATAGCCACTAGCGTTTGTCGCTAGTGCGCCTCTTGAGGCCAGGAGAGTGAGGTTTACACACTGCACAGCTACCTACCAGCTGGCTACTGTTACAGTCACCCCCCTAAACCTCACTCTCATCCAGGTCACGGCACCACTGTAGCCTGTCCTGCTCGAACCGCTCAGAGTGGGATTCGAACCAGCGTCTCCGGCATAGGAGGCGGGCGCGCTAACGAGGAGGCTAAAGGCTATAACCACTAGCGTTTGTCACTAGTGCACCTCTTGAGGCCAGGAGAGTGAGGTTTACACACTGCACAGCTAACTACAAGCTGGCTACCGTTACAGTCACCCCCCTAAACCTCACTCCCATCCGGGTCACGGCACCACTGTAGCCAGTCCTGCTCAAACCGCTCCGAGCGGGATTCGAACCAGTGTCTCCGGCATGGGAGGCGGGAGTGCTAACGAGGAGGCTAAAGGCTATAGCCACTAGTGTTTTCCGCTAGTGCACCTCTTGAGGCCAGGGGAGTGAGCTTTACACACTGCACAGCTACCTGCCAGCTGGCTACCGTAACACATGATAATAAAGCACAACAAAGGCGTGCTGTTTCTTCCAGATGCATCTGAAATTTACACACAACAGTTGCTGGCACTCTGAACTGTATACCAACAATTATTATCATCATTGTCAGTGCTTGGGTCTTTGAGGGTTAAAAGAAAATTTTTTTCAAAAAACAAACAACTATTCATTTTTAATGATTACGACCCAGGTTAAAAGTTAAAAAATGCATTCGACTCAGTAATCAGTTGTAAACAAAAACTCTCTCTCTTCAGATATCATTTATAATAAAAAAAAAATGAAACAAACTTGATCGTTCACCTAAAAATAAAAATTCTTCCATGAACTCGCCAGGTTTTAACGTGCATAAGTAT
Source organism: Myxocyprinus asiaticus (assembly GCF_019703515.2). NCBI lineage: Eukaryota > Metazoa > Chordata > Actinopteri > Cypriniformes > Catostomidae > Myxocyprinus > Myxocyprinus asiaticus. The sequence continues at coordinate 3,350,966 of NC_059379.1, read as the reverse complement.
GAATTAGGTTTGGGAAGGGAAGGTTTTCAGTGGAAAAACTACTTAAATTTGGGTCTGTTTTTCACGGAAAGCTATCGTCTGGCTTCAGAAGACTTGGTGTATATATAGACATATAGTGCACAAGTCATATACTCTACTTTTATGTTATTGTTTATGTCATTTTTTTTATCTTGACCGCCCTTGCTCGCCATCCACTTTTGTTGTATGGAAAAGAGCAGCCTGGACATTTTGCTAGCTAATTTCCTTTGTGTCCATAGAAAAAATAAGAGTGCAGGGGTGAATATATGATGACAGATTTGTCATTTTTGGGTGAACTGTCACTTTAAAGAAGTAGATGTTATTATATCCTTCCAGGCCTGCTCATATGTGTTGTTTGGGTACAGATGGGTCAGGTTTGCTGGCTGGTTGAGGTTTTGTCATGCGTGAGTTTGCTGACCTGACAGTTCAGCTGTCTGCTGGGTTCAGACTCATTGTTTGTAGTCTCATGGTTTTGGATTATGTGTGAAGCTCAGGAAAGAAAGAGTTCAGTTCATTAGTGATTAAGGCTCTCTGTACACAAACAGACACAATACACAGGGAGGGATAGAAGAGCTCAGTCATGTGTCAACACGTGAATGTAGAAATATGGACAACTGCCTTTCTAAAGATAATTTTTGAAAGGTCAATGCAGCTCTCTTCCAGTGATGTGTTTAGTTTGCTAAAAGTCACATTTTTCACAAGTACAAATTTGCATGACTTCGGTTTTTTAGCTTTAGGTACAGTGAGGTCCAAAAGTCTGAGACCACTAATGAAAATGCTTCTTTTTTGTTTGTATTTTTCTGTATATTGATTACAGATTATATTAACATTAGCATCTTGTGTGATTCAACTTTATAGTTCTATCAATGATTCTTTTAGAACTTTGAATTCCAAATATTTCTTAAATACAGTTATTGTTGGATTACTAAGTGATGAGATCATTTCATATTTTAACATATTCTTGCTAAAGAATTTGAATTAAGAAAATATATGAATTCATATATATATATATATATATATATATATATATATATATATATATATATATATATATATATAGTATATATATATGTACAGTGGTGTGAAAAAGTGTTTGCCCCTTCCTGATTTCTTATTTTTTGCATGTTTGTCACACTTAAATGTTTCAGATCATCAAACAAGTTTAAATATTAGTCAAAGATGACACAAGTAAACACAAAATGCAGTTTTTAAATGAAGGTTGTTATTATTAAGGGAAAACAAAATCCAAACCTACATGGCCCTGTGTGAAAAAGTGTTTGCCCCACCTGTTAAAACATAACTTAACTGTGGTTTATCACACCTGAGTTCAATTTTTCTAGCCACACCCAGGCCTGATTACTGCCACACCTGTTCTCAATCAAGAAATCACTTAAATAGGACCTGCCTGACAAAGTGAAGTAGACCAAAAGATCTTCAAAAGCTAGACATCTTGCCGAGATCCAAAGAAATTCAGGAACAAATGAGAAAGAAAGTAATTGAGATCTATCAGTCTGGAAAAGGTTATAAAGCCATTTCTAAAGCTTTGGGACTCCAGAGAACCACAGTGAGAGCCATTATCCACAAATGGCGAAAACATGGAACAGTGGTGAACCTTCCCAGGAGTGGCCGGCCGACCAAAATTACCCCAAGAGCGCAGCGACGACTCATCCAAGAGGTCACAAAAGACCCCACAACAACATCCAAAGAACTGCAGGCCTCACTTGCCTCAGTTAAGGTCAGTGTTCATGACTCCACCATAAGAAAGAGACTGGGCAAAAATGGCCTGCATGGCAGAGTTCCAAGACGAAAACCACTGCTGAGCAAAAAGAACATTAAGGCTCGTCTCATTTTTGCCAGAAAACATCTTGATGATCCCCAAGACTTTTGGGAAAATACTCTGTGGACTGACGAGACAAAAACTGAACTTTTTGGAAGGTGCGTGTCCCATTACATCTGGCGTAAAAGTAACACCGCATTTCAGCAAAAGAACATCATACCAACAGTAAAATATGGTGGTGGTAGTGTGATGGTCTGGGGCTGTTTTGCTGCTTCAGGACCTGGAAGACTTGCTGTGATAAATGGAACCATGAATTCTGCTGTCTACCAAAAAATCCTGAAGGAGAATGTCCGGCCATCTGTTCGTGACCTCAAGCTGAAGCGAACTTGGGTTCTGCAGCAGGACAATGATCCAAAACACACCAGCAAGTCCACCTCTGAATGGCTGAAGAAAAACAAAATGAAGACTTTGGAGTGGCCTAGTCAAAGTCCTGACCTGAATCCTATTGAGATGCTGTGGCATGACCTTAAAAAGGCAGTTCATGCTCGAAAACCCTCCAATGTGGCTGAATTACAACAATTCTGCAAAGATGAGTGGGCCAAAATTCCTCCACAGCACTGTAAAAGACTCATTGCAAGTTATTGCAAATGCTAGATTGCAGTTGTTGCTGCTAAGGGTGGCCCAACCAGTTATTAGGTTTAGGGGGCAATCACTTTTTCACACAGGGCCATTAGGTTTGGATTTTGTTTTCCCTTAATAATAACAACCTTCATTTAAAAACTGCATTTTGTGTTTACTTGTGTTATCTTTGACTAATATTTAAACTTGTTTGATGATCTGAAACATTTAAGTGTGACAAACATGCAAAAAAAATAAGAAATCAGGAAGGGGGCAAACACTTTTTCACACCACTGTATATATATTACACACACACTGGCGGCCAAAAGTTTGGAATAATGTACAGATTTTGCTCTTATGGAAAGAAATTGGTACTTTTATTCACCAAAGTGGCATTCAGCTGATCACAATGTATAGTCAGGACATTAATAACGTGAAAAACTACTATTACAATTTGACAAAAATGTTCAGAACTTCTTAAACTACTTCAAAGATGTCTCATTAAAAAATCCTCCATGTGCAGCAATGACAGCTTTGCAGATCCTTGTTATTCTAGCTGTCAGTTTGTCCAGATACTCAGGTGACATTTCACTCCACACTTCCTGTAGCACTTGCCATAGATGTGTCTGTCTTGTCGGGCACTTCTCACGCACCTTACAGTCTAGCTGATCCCACAAAAGCTCAATGGGGTTAAGATCCATAACACTCTTTTCCAATTATCTGTTGTCCAATGTCTGTGTTTCTTTGCCCACTCTAACCTTTTCTTAATCTTTTCTATATATATATATATATATATATATATATATATATATATGACATTCTCTTTATCTCCAGTATTCTACTAACACTCCTTTGCATTTAAAGATCCTGAGTGCCTCATGCAGGCATTGGAGGAACTGGATTATCTCGCTGCTTTGGACAATGATGGAAACCTGTCTGAGATCGGCATTATAATGTCAGAGTTTCCTCTGGATCCACAGATGGCTAAAGCTCTACTGGCATCCTGCGAGTTTGACTGCGCGAGTGAGATGCTAACCATCGCCGCAATGCTTGCAGGTGGGTCATGACACTCAATTATTATTATTTATTTATATATAAAATCTATCGATTTTTTTTTTTTCAAAAATACATTAAGAATGCAATTCACACAAAACAAATTGGTTAAAAAACATACCCAAGCTTCTATATGTTTGGCATGTGCTAGATTGTTTTGTTTGACACCTATCCCGTGTTAACTGTAGTGAAATGAGACTTTGTTGGATTTATAAATAATCTCGCTGTATTTCTCTGTCTGCATCAGCACCGAGCTGCTTCATAGAGCCTCCCATTGGCATGGTAACGGAAGCCATGTGTTGTCATATGAAGTTCCAGCATCCCGAAGGCGACCACTTCACTCTCATCAACATCTACAACACCTTCAAACGCAGTCAGAAGGAACCACGTGAGACAACACAACACTCCTAGTGTTTCAAATCAATTTATTGACTAATTATAAAATGAGAAATAAGCTTTGTGTACGATTTACAGTGTTTCTCTCCATCAGATTTCAGTCAGGAGAAGTGGTGTCGGGATTATTTCCTATGTTGTGTGGCCCTGCAGACGGCAGATGCCATCAGAGCCGAGCTAACAGACATCCTGAAGAGAATTGAGCTTCCTGTTTCAGAACCGGCCTTTGGTACCAAGACCAATACGCTCAATATCAAGAGAGCGCTGCTCGCTGGATACTTCATGCAGGTCTGAAGGCATATTTTAGTCATTTTACTGTTGGGAAATTTTATGCACATTTTCGAAGCTTTAGCCATGTCTTAAATGGATCATATTTTTTTCCCCCTGAAGGTCCACTTATAAAGTTAGTAACGTTTTTTTGCACCAAATATGTCGAACCACATGACCACCTGTGACCAGCAAGCCAAGTTTCACAGAACACCAAAGAGGCGTTATTGATGTGTAATGTGGCCATTCTTGTGTAAATGTTTAGGAATGTTTTCATTTTGAATTCAAGTTGCACAAATACATAATATGTTGTTTGTGCAGCAAGTTCTTTTTTTTTTCAGTGGGTAGGATGTTTTGAGTTACAGTACATCATCATAGGCAAATTTGGTTTCTCGCAATCAGCGTTATTATTGTTAACAAAACTAAAATGAAAACTAAATTAAATTCAAACTAACCCCTAACCTTTTTTTTATTCACTGAAAAAAAAAAAAAAACATGTTTGGAAAAAAACTGAAACTAAACTAAATTCAGAAACTAACTGAAATAAAATAAAAATGACCTCAAATTTATTTTAGTTTCACCGTATATTACAAAATTGGAAACCTGTAATATATACTGATATATATAAACCTTTACTTTTGATAAACTAGAACCTAACTATAACTAACCCTAACCATACTGTGTGTGTGTGTGTGTGTGTGTGTGTGTGTGTGTATATATATATATATATATAACACACACACAAAATATTTTAAGATTTACGCATTTTAATTTCATTCCATCAAATTGAATCGAGGAGACTAAATAATATAAAACTTAATGTTTTAATTTAATTTTGTTAAAGATTACATACTTCAATTTGATGAAATTTAAATGTGTGAATCTTACAAATAGTTTTTTAAATGTGTGTATACATACATGTACTGTATATACTGTATATATTTATGCACTCAAATATTTTAACCTATTTTTAAGATTAAATGTACAAACCTGAAAATGTCACTGAGAATTTAACCCTATATGTAACTATTTGCTGCTGAAATTTGACTGGTTGCTGGCGGCCATGTTTGTTGATTTGTCATTCAATCTTTTCTTTTTTTTTTTTTTAACAGGTGCTGATGATGCATGCCAAATTTAAACTTTTTCACTCAAACGGTTGCAGAGTTATAAGGATTTTTTTTTAGTTGTAGCACCCCCTATGGACGAAATGTTGCATGCATCCTCAAAATCGTTTGGTATGAAAGTATACCAAGTTTCGTAATGTTTGGACTTTGCGCTCAGAAGATACAAGCCATTGAGTAAATTAGGGCCACGCCCAAATAATTAACTGGCTTATATCTTCGAAAAGATTTCACAAATGAAAATAAAAAAAATTGTGTAAGGATGGTCCCTAGATGATACATGCAAAATTTCGAGAAAATCGGACATACGGCCTAGGAGGTGTTCGCCAAAATAGACTTTTTCAAAAAGAATTTATAGACAGAAATAAAATCGGAGATATACGTTTTGTCCGTCTTGACTCAGATAATTTTGATTCTAGCCCTTACAATTCAGAAGATGGCAGAATTGCAAATTAGCCTATTATAGGGCTACCTTGTGGCCGATTCTCACCAAATTTGGTATACATGGTGACCTGTAAGTGTCATAACAATCGGCCATTCGTAACACAAGTTATTAGCTGCTGAAAACTGATTGGCTGCTGACGGCCATTTTTATTCATTTGTCGAATCGTTTTTGTAAGGGTATGTTAGCACATGACCCAAAGATGATGCATGCCAAATTTAAACTTTTTCACTCATAGGGTTTCAGAGTTTTAAGCTATTTTTAGCTGTAGCGCTCCCTAGTGGCAGAATTGGACGAAACTTTGCATGCATCCTCAAAATGTTTTGGTATTAATGTATACCAAGTTTCGTAAAGTTTGGACTCTGCGCTCAGAAGATTTAGGCCATTGAGTAAATTTGGGCCACGTCCAAAGAATTAATATCTTTTAAACGATTTGAGGAATCAAAAATCAGCCTCATGTAATCTATTTTGCAGAATGACACTATATTTCTATATTGTAGCTATTATTTGTTGTTTGGAGTGGATGCTTAGAAAAGTTGCAGGTTCAGACAAACTAAGAAGTGGTCCAGGAGATATGACCATTGTGCCATTGCCGTGAACCATGCATCTAACCTCGGGTTGTTCTGTGAAGACTGTCCCTGTAATGGGTGTAATGTCAAGCACATTGGATATAAGCACTGGCTGAATGTTAACTTTCTATACTTGCATACTATACAGATAGAAACATGAACATGGTGTTTAACATATTTAATTGCACTACAAATGGAAACTGAAAATAATACCAGTGTTAAATGCACTGAACACCACAGGAAAAACATATGGGTTATACAGGACCCACATATGCATTCAAGGTGTAGTGATGCAAATTCTCTTATAATTAAAAAATATTCAACTAAATGTTAAAAAATGTCACTTAACATGTTAGAAGACATCTTAATTGAGGAATACCTGGAGTGGCAGATCAAAAGACCACTTCATGTAAAAATTACGTGATAAAACTAAACACTTGGACATTTTTGACCCACATATGTGTTCTAGGATTAACAACGTTAAACATATTTCACTTAACACATTAGATTTTACAGAAATAAAATATTAAAAACTAAAACTAGAAAACACAATTAAAATAAACCTAAAACTAACAGTGATAGAGTGAAAACTAACAAAAAATAAAATGCATTGACAAATTCAAAATGTTAATAAAACTAAATTTAAAAAGTATTTTATGAAGCTTTAAGGTAGCTAATTTGTTCTGTTTGACTCCATCTGTGTTATGTGTCTGTCAGATCGCCAGAGATGTGGACGGCTCGGGGAATTACTTCATGCTGCTGAATAAACACATGGCTCAGGTTCACCCGTTGTCCGGTTACGGAGCAAAAGCACATAAACTGGGTCTGCCAGAGTGGGTTCTGTTCCACGAGTACACCCTCTCTGACAACAACTGCATTCGAACGGTCACGCAAATCTCTCCGCAGGCGTAAGTTAGTGTTCTCTCTTTCTCTCCTAATATAATCTGATGAGGGTTGATAACGTTTGTTTCCTACTCAAGCTTTCCAACTGCTGCAAACATCATGCCACGTGTCATTCTGTGTGATCATGTCTTTGTCAGTGGGGTTGTTGTGTTTTGAATGTCACCATAAGTAATCTCGGTTTACAATAGAAAGCTTTTCTGATTACACATCCTGTTATATTCATGAGGATTATCCCTGAGCAGGTGCGCTCACCTTTGCAACACTTGCAATAAACAAAAGTGCATAATAGGTATAAATGTTAACATTTTCATGACCTATAATTTACTGCATACCATTTACAAAAAAACAATCATGTTATCACATTGCACGTTTAATTCGAGTGTCCTATTATTTAAAGCTGAAGTATGTAACTTCTGGACCACCAAATGGAATTGCAAAAATAAACTTTGCAAAAACAGCTTTCCGAATACGCCCCCCGTCTGCCGTCGGTCAAACAAAGAGAGAATTCCACCCCCAACTCATGCCATTGGTTGAGTAACACTGTTGGGGCGGATCTAAGCGGGTCGCTCGAAACAAACAGCAATTTTCAAAGCACCACAGAAACAGTGTTTACAGTTTGAGAAAATGAACCTATGAATGGCTTACTAATAGCTGTCTCTGCGTATTAAGCTGGGATAGGAGAGAGAACATACTTCAGCTTTAAATTCAGCTTTATGTAAAAAAGTCTTAACCCTTTGTTGTCCGATTAAATAATGAGTCATGGTTAACGCACATATAGAGTTTATCTAATGATTTTATTATTAGTTTACCATAAAAATTAAAGCATGTAATGACCCTTGAAGTGAAAAATGTACAATATTACACTGGAAAAAAAAAAATGGAGTAAATAATAGTACAAAAAAAGATTAAGTATTTTCTGCATTGAAAATATTCAGTAAATTCTACATTTGTTCTCAATTTAAACATGCAAAAGTGAATGCCCTAGCTTAAATATTATTTATGAATGTTTGTTATCTTTACGTCTCATGTTTCAGTCCTAAAGTAGAAAATGTTGTCAATTAAATTAGCTAATCTAAGTAAATTTTACAGCAAAAAATAAGTAAACTTGACCCAACTTTTCAAAGCTGGTGTTCCCAGCATGCATTAATATGCTTGCATGGCGTCACGGTTTGCACGTTTTTTTTATTGTTGATTTTGTAAAGTCTAAAGTTAATTTCAAAATTTGCCGTTCATGATTAAATAAAAATCAGCTGATTGTTACCGTCATCATGTTTTGTGTTCAGTTCTGCGTGCTCAGCTCTGGTTGTTTATATCGCCATTCAATTAAGGTGATGTTGTTTAACAGACTACATAGCATGCATTTATCTTCCCCGTGGAAGGCTTTAGTGTGTCAAGTGGTACACGACTGAGCATGTTAAAAAAGCATTGAAATGCTACTACACTTTTAAATGCATGGCATAATTCAGTGCTACATTGCTTGAATTGCAAAGTAAACTTTACTAGAGAATGTCTATTAAAAATACCAAGAACTGTGTAGCATTTAATTGAAAATATGGTCTGTTAAATTTACTTGCATGAAAATTGGTTCCTAGGTTGTTGTTTTTTTTAAGCAAAAACAGTTGCGTACGACGAGAACTATTTACCCTTCCGTTCATCATAACGGGCAAAAATGCTGAACGACACATTTAGAGCGCAGTCGTTCAATTGTTGCTAATGTTTTAAAAATGCTATTAAATGAAAAGATATCTGAATAATTTACAGTCTAGGCTTATAAATGTTCATTAACAATTTTAAATGGCTAAAATGACCCATTTTATCCTAAGAAATCACACATGTTGGTATTGGTATTTGCGATATTGCTCTTGATAGTACGCTGTATTGGATCGAAACACATTTCTGTATACTGCCTATGATTTAAAATAATAGTATGTGAAACAACATTACGCACTGATAAACGTTTCAACCTGTAATATACTATAATTGTCATTTTGCACGTTTCATTTAAATGCCGTCCTTTTTTTTTTTATTTGTATTAATCCAGTGTTGTTAACAAATGTTTAAACTATTTATAGTTCCATTTAATGATGAATCAAGAAACAAATGTTAAAAATCAAGGTTATCGCATATTGCACTTTTATTTGATGCTCTGGAAAGTAAAAGAAGATTGCATTGTGGGATAGACACAGTAAACAGTGCAGTATGCTCTGCTGTTTACCATACATTATGAAATGTACTCCGGTTATCCAGGTATGCAATCTCCAGAGAGATTTGGTAGGAGTACTATGCTGTTCTGAACATATCTTAAGTTTCATTCCTTTTGTTTTGCAGGTTCACTCAAACGGCACCACCGTATTATTTCTGTAATATGCCGACTAGTGAGAGCAAAGCGATCCTGCAGCATATTCTGGACAGTGATCGGGCAGGAAGCACAAAACCGAAGCTTCAGCCAGCTGCCACGAAAGAGGCCGAATCACATGACCGATGTGTCATACAGTGAACCTACTAACCCTGATAGATATGCTTGAAATAAATCCTGTGTAAATACTGTGTTAAACTGTTTTGTATTGTTACTTTTGAAAAAAGGATCCAGAATCCTGTTTGGGTCATTTATTTTGTGGGTAATTTCAATTGATTATGTACAGAATGAATAAATTATTTCACTGTTTGCAGGAGATTTATGTCAAACCGGTTGGTTAAAGTCGCATTGAAATGGAGGTGTGAAAACCCAAGAGTTCACGTGAAACACGTCATCACAACTCTGTTTAAAGATAAACCACAAGAAGAGCAGAGTTGGTGTTTGGAGCGGTTCACACGGTCAGATATTCGGTCATTTTATCCATGATGGATCCCATCCTGTCCATCGGAATCACCATCACAGTGCGGAACGGTTTCATAGGAACGTCATCGTGTGACCACTTTCCTGTCGCGCAGGAATCTGCCTCGTCCTGGACGGAGTAGCTGAACTTCAGTGTGGCTTGCTGTGAAATACAGAAAATGTGTTTAGCTTCGAGTCGAGATAAATCACAAAAATGTTTCATTTTTTCCTGCATGATGGAAGCATACAAATCTAGACACATGCATTTGTGTTCCTAGAAGAGCTAGGAAGTTTCCAGACATTTGCACCAAGGACCAGCTGCCATTGAAACGAATGGAGACGGTCAAAGTTTACTTTGCATAGAGAAACATTTCTAAGCTGTATCTTTCTCAGAGAAACCATTTGTACAGTCCATCTAACCATGAGGATATGCAGACCGGTAGGTGCTACACCCAATTAGAAATATTTCAATGTATATTTAAACTAAGCCATATGTTGAAACTCCTTAAATCTTTGGGTTTTAATCCAGACTTAATCTTCTGCAATTAGAGTAGAATAGAGTAGGGTAGAATTACCTCATAAAAGAACTCCTCTTCATCATTAACAAATGTGAGCTCATCTTTGGGTTGACTTTGACCAGATATACTCTTCTTCGCTGGTTTACAGGTTTTGCTGATCATCAGACAGAACTGGCATTTACCACTGGGTTTATTGGTCTGCTGTGCTTCAGCCATTTCCTGTCTAAAAACAGAATGATGGCATTGAACCAGACGTACATAATACTTGTGTGCTCCACATTAGATGCATCTCAAACTAGATTTATCAAAGAGATTTTGAACATTTTGACAAGATCAGGTGATATTAAAGGACTGTTCCGGGTTCTTGTATTGAACCCGGGATGTTCCTTTAAATGATCATTTCAGAAACTCCTTTTTTTTTTATTATCAAACACTCTGACAGCAGTGGACTAGGGATAAGAATCGTAAGGAATTAATGGTTCTGATTCCAAAATACACGTTTACGTAGATTTTAAAAAAATTTCTTTTCAACATTTTATAGTGGCATAAATGCAATCCATGAATTGATCCTAACTTATAAAATACAAATTCTAAATAAACGGGAAATGATTCATTTGGGATTCGGACTACTCTGGTTGCGCTGTATGTTTCCTGCTGTAGATTCAAAAGTGCAGTCTCATAAGAGTCACTCACTTGGGAATATTGTAAAAACAATTAGCTCATAAGAGTAGTTCATCGCTATGTAGATTCAAAAGAACTGGCTCATAAGAGTCATTTATTCAGGAATCAGACTACACTGGTCACTCTGAATGTTTTGCACATTAGATTCAAAAGAATCGGTTCATAAGAGTCATTTGTTTGGTAATCAGGCTACACTGGTCACGTCTAATGTTTTGCATGTAGATTCAAAAGAATCGGCTCATAAGAGTCATTTACTCGGGAATCAGACTACACTGGTCACGCTGAATGTTTTGCACAGTCGATTCAAAAGAATCGGTTCATAAGAGAGTCATTTGTTTGGTAATCAGACTACACTGGTCACTCTGAATGTTGTGCACAGTATATTCAAAAGAATCGGCTCAGAGTTATTTGTTCGGGAATTAGACTAAATTGGTCACTCAATATTTTGCACAGTAGATTCAAAAGAATCATTTATTCGGGAATCAGACTACACTGGTCACGCCGAATGTTGTGCACAGTCGATTCAAAAGAACCGCCTCATAAGAGTCATTTGTTTGGTAATCAGGCTACACTGGTCACGTCGAATGTTTTGCATGTAGATTCAAAAGAATCGGCTCATAGGAGTCATTTATTCGGGAATCAGACTACACTGGTCACTCTGAATGTTTTGCACATTAGATTCAAAAGAATTGGTTCATAAGAGAGTAATTTGTTTGGTAATCAGACTACACTGGTCACGCTGAATGTTGTGCACAGTTGATTCAAAAAAATTGGTTCATAGGAGTCATTTGTTCGGGAATAAAACTGCTTATAAGACTCATTTATTTGGGAATCATGTAAAGAAAGAACCAGCTCATAAGAGTAGTTCATCGCTATGTAGATTCAAAAGAACTGTCAAGTCATTTGTTCGGGAATCAGACTACACTGGTCACGCCGAGTGTTTTGCACAGTCGATTCAAAAGAACTGGCTCATAAGAGTCATTTATTCAGGAATCAGACTACACTGGTCACTCTGAATGTTCTGCACAGTCGATTCAAAAGAATCGGTTCATAAGAATAATTTATTCGGGAATCAGACTACACTGGTCACTCTGAATGTTTTGCACATTAGATTCAAAAGAATCGGTTCATAAGAGTCATTTGTTTGGTAATCAGGCTACACTGGTCACGTCTAATGTTTTGCATGTAGATTCAAAAGAATCGGCTCATAAGAGTCATTTACTCGGGAATCAGACTACACTGGTCACGCTGAATGTTTTGCACAGTCGATTCAAAAGAATCGGTTCATAAGAGAGTCATTTGTTTGGTAATCAGACTACACTGGTCACTCTGAATGTTGTGCACAGTATATTCAAAAGAATCGGCTCATAAGAGTTATTTGTTCGGGAATTAGACTAAATTGGTCACTCAATATTTTGCACAGTAGATTCAAAAGAATCATTTATTCGGGAATCAGACTACACTGGTCACGCCGAATGTTGTGCACAGTCGATTCAAAAGAACCGCCTCATAAGAGTCATTTGTTTGGTAATCAGGCTACACTGGTCACGTCGAATGTTTTGCATGTAGATTCAAAAGAATCGGCTCATAGGAGTCATTTATTCGGGAATCAGACTACACTGGTCACTCTGAATGTTTTGCACATTAGATTCAAAAGAATTGGTTCATAAGAGAGTAATTTGTTTGGTAATCAGACTACACTGGTCACGCTGAATGTTGTGCACAGTTGATTCAAAAAAATTGGTTCATAGGAGTCATTTGTTCGGGAATAAAACTGCTTATAAGACTCATTTATTTGGGAATCATGTAAAGAAAGAACCAGCTCATAAGAGTAGTTCATCGCTATGTAGATTCAAAAGAACTGTCAAGTCATTTGTTCGGGAATCAGACTACACTGGTCACGCCGAGTGTTTTGCACAGTCGATTCAAAAGAACTGGCTCATAAGAGTCATTTATTCAGGAATCAGACTACACTGGTCACTCTGAATGTTCTGCACAGTCGATTCAAAAGAATCGGTTCATAAGAATAATTTATTCGGGAATCAGACTACACTGGTCACTCTGAATGTTTTGCACATTAGATTCAAAAGAATTGGTTCATAAGAGTCATTTGTTTGGTAATCAGGCTACACTGGTTACGTCGAATGTTTTGCACACTAGATTCAAAAGAATCGGCTCATAAGAGTTATTTGTTCGGGAATTAGACTACATTGGTCACTCAATATTTTGCACAGTAGATTCAAAAGAATCATTTATTCGGGAATCAGACTACACTGGTCACGCTGAATGTTGTGCACAGTCGATTCAAAAGAATCGGCTCATAAGAGAGTCATTTGTTTGGTATTCAGACCACACTGGTCACGCTGAATGTTGTGCAGAGCCGATTCAAAAGCATCGGCTCATAGGAGTCATTTGTTCAGGATTCGGACTACATTGGTCACGCTGTACATTTCTCGCTGTGGATTTAAAAGAGACAACTCATAAATCATTCATTTGTGAATTGCATAAAAGAAAGAGCCAGCTCATAAGAGTCATTCGTCGCAATGTAAAATCAAAAGAAGTGGCTCATAAGAGTCATTCGTTCGGGAACAGCACTATTATGTTTTTGATTCTCTAAAAGGAACTGGCTAATAAGAGTCATTAGTTTCTGTCGGACCGTACTGGTCACGCTGTATGTTTCATGCAGTAGATGCAAAAGAACTCAAGATTCATTCGTTCACGCTGTGTTTTGCTCTTAAGATTCAGTATCGAGGCAGACCTACCGCAGAATAGCACTGCATTCCTTATGAGTATGAACCAGTTCTCTGTTAGCAACTATACAGATGACAAATTGACAACTCTGATGTACACTTCACTCATTGGGCCAAATTCTGTGTTTATCGTTTACATAAGAATGCATAGTTTTTATGTGAGATTTCCACACAAATTCAGTCTGCTCATGTTTCCTGACTGCTCAAGGCCCCATATTGTGTACAGGGATTTTGGGGATGTGAATTCAGCTTCTGTCTGTTGTGAGGTGACCCATATCAGAGGCACTGTTATATAACAAACTTATAAAGCCATGTGATGGAATTAGTGATGCCTGCTGACTCATGCAGTCAATAACACAACAGCACCTTCTGCCTGACACCATGACAACAGCTTATCACGTTTCCTAATGGAATGGAATTCTCTGCAGTAAGTAACAATGGAAAGGATGCAATTCAGAGGCTTTTTTGATTGTTTACATTTTGATATGTCTAATATAATTTGTTAGACTGATCGCACATTCTTCTACTAGGAAAATGCTTCATTTTCTACTGATCACACATGAGGGATGCTCTGTGGAATGTAGTTATTAACTAGAATATAATGTAACCTCACAAAAAAAGACATACATTGCAAAACATATGTCACTTGTGTTACATAATTCATTTAACATTAATATGCATGTAATTCTGCACAAAAAAGATACTATGATGTCACAAAAGTTTTGTGGTCATGCATTATGATAATGCCGGTATTTTTGCAAGGGTAAATGCTCATAGGTATCAATTTCACATTGACACACTGCAAACGTCACCTACTGATCAAACACTCACTGCAGTTGCTTGTGCATGGGCAGGGCGATCTGTGGAGGGACGTTAACGAAACGTTCACTCAGCAGTAGTCCAACCGAGTGAGCGTTACCCAGCAGAAGTTCTTCAAACTTCTCTTGAACATCTGCAGAGCAGGATTTCACACATTGCTCTAGAATCATGTCCTTGAGCTTCTCCAAACACTCCACACCCTGTTCAACACACACAGAAGATAAAACTACCCTGAGAAAAAGGACATCACAAACAGCTTTCATGATGCACGTGCCAGAGCATTTAAATTTGGGCTGCAACTCGCAATAATTAATTTGATTTATCTGTCAGTCATTTCTTTGATTATTCAGATAAGCCATTTTTTTGTGATGCTCCTTTAAACAGTGTGCAAACATGAGTAAGGTAACATGAGATCATACGAAACTCTGGTGACGCACGAGAGCAGCACTACAGCTCGCGCCTGATTGAGGAGAGGAAGAAAACACAGCTCACAGTCCAGATGCACTCGAAACTTTTCAAACAGCTTCAGGTGATTTAGGTCGCAAAGTATGAGGGAATTATACAAAAATACCAAAACAGTGGGCCTAGGTAGCTCAGCAAGTATTGACGCTGACTACCAGCCCTGGAGTTCGAATCCAGGGCGTGCTGAGTGACTCCAGCCAGGTCTCCTAAGCAACCAAATTGGCCCGGTTGCTAGGGAGGATAGAGTCTCATGGGGTAACCTCCTCGTGGTCATGATTAGGGGTTCTCGCTCTCACTGGGGCGTGTGGTGAGTTGTGTGTGGATCGTGGAGAGTAGCATGAGCCTCCACATGCTGTGAGTCTCGTGCGGTGCGGTGTCATGCACAACGAGTCACGTGATAAGATGCGCGGATTGACGGTCTCAGAAGTGGAGGCAACTGAGACTTGTCCTCCGCCACCCGGATTGAGGTGAGTAACCGCGCCAACACGAGGACCTACTAAGTAGTGGGAATTGGGCATTCCAAATTGGGAGAAAATAAGCGAAGCCGGAGTTGCCGCTCCGCTGAAGCAAAATGTGCGTGTCGAGCATCTTTAAAGGAAACACCAACAGCAAAGTGGAGTCTCTGGGTCTTTAAATACAACATCACTAACCAGGGAGATAACTTGGCTATGCAACCGAGCTGAATTTGTTCATGAATGAGGTGTGCATTAGTACATGAGTATTCAACATGTGGGCGCCTGTCAAGGGAGGCGCCAGATATAGGCTCACACTCGAGTGGCAGCAGGACTGCGCGAATCTGTCTGGTTCTTTCTCCTGAATAAATGAAATTTCCTACATAACCACTGCAGAGTCCGGATACGAATAACTCTGTGCTGATGCGCCAAAAGACCAAGAATTTCTTTATTGCTAAATCCTAAACTAAAGTAGGCCTACGATTTAACTACATCCTCCATATCAATCTCTTGCATTTATGAAGCTGCTGGCTCAGTGTCCGTTCTATCATTGTGTTAATGACGCTCTGTTTAGCCTAATATTGAGATTTTGTTCCCCTCAAATATACTACTTTATTCTTTATAATATTATGGCTATAATCTCAAAATGCTACGACCTTATTCTAATTATTTTGACTTTATTCTCATACGAAATTTAATATGATAATGCTATGAATTTATTCTCAAATTATTACGACTTTAATCTCATAATGCTACGACTTTATTCTCGTAATTTTTACTTTATTCACAAAATATCACGACTTTATTATTGAAATCGTATTTTTATATATATATATATATATATATATATATATATATATATATATATATATATATATATATATTATTATATATTTTTTTTATTTAACGTGGCAATAAAATGCCATCATGTGATCACCGAGTAAAGTTAAAAATAACTTAATTTCTATAAACGCATCTTGAAACACCTGCGTTGGGTTTCATGGCTGTTATTGTGTTTTTTCCCTTTTGCTCTGGTGTGCAGACTTAAGTACAATAATTTGACAAGTTCAATGTCATTTGATTTTAAACCATTTAGAGAGGCTATTTAAATCCACGCACATGACATGGAAAATGTGAACCAGCACGGGCCGAGCGCATATACAGGCAGAGACAGTTTGATTATTTCTGTTTGACTTTAATGTGAGATTTATCATTTTAAGATCTATGTATTGTGCTATTTAGGCTTATATCTCACTGTGCTGCTATTTTGAGTTGCGTTTGAGGAAATTCCATTGCAATAAACATTCTTTATTCCCACGTACCGACTCCCGACGAAACCCGAATAACCGAACAAGACGACTGGCGCATGCATTAACATCTACTCGGTGTGTGGATTGTTAGAAACAAATGAAGATTAGAAATGAGGCTTGCGTAATAACACCTCAGCTGCACCCCCGTGAGAGAAAATAGAAAGCTCCCACTCGAGGCGTTCGTAACGATGCGTCTGATGAACTTGAACACGAACTGCAGGTAAAAGTCAAGTCAGTTAATGCAAGTTGGGCTCACTGATCAGGATTAATTTACATTTGAAGCCAGAATTGCAGCCTGCCTTGTTGCTTTTGTACCCTGATGTAATGAACATTAACCCTTTTTTTTCTCATCACAAAAAAACATTCGGGGCTATTAACAAAAGATCCGGGGCTTCAGCCCTGTCAGCCCAGGTCTAGCTACGCCACTGGCAAGAGATGAAAGGAATGCAGAGAAAGAGCGCATGTTTCTGGACTCTACGGGTGCAACTATTGTTAATGCCGTTTAATCGGGAGATATTAAATAAAGATGTTTGAATTACACACCATGTAACCGCCGTTATTACTGAGATGCCTATGCCCGGCGGAGACTGAGAAGCTGCCGCCCTGAACAATAATGAGGACCGTTTCACAGCTCACGCTGTTTTCCCTTTGTCTTGCCGTGTGTGAAATGTCACATTAACCGTACAGTACACAAACGATTCATATTCGCCATACCTTTCTCACTGCATCGTTCTTAACTGCTAAATCAAATTTGTCGTCTAACAACACTATGCCAGTTTCCCCACACTCCGTGATGCCATAGCAGTGCTGGTGAAGTCTTAAAGGAGCCGCGCGTCTTTTGCGACATGAGCAATTAGTTTATACAATCGGCCAAATTACCGATCACCGATCGAGCCATGGTTACTGATCGGTGGCCGACCGATCGGAGCATCCCTATTGAAAGCAATCAAAAATGTTATACACCCTGTGCAACGAAGGTTTAACATAAACGGAGCAATATAAAGGGATACGGTTTGCTCCTCTACCATTATTCAAATATTTAAAAAAATTACTGTAGAAAAAGGACTACTGTACTACATCACCGATGAAGGATCTTTGTACCACAGTGTACAAACAAAATAAATAGATTTGTCAATTAGTAGATGCAGCCGTAATTTGAATTATTCTGATGTTATTTATCAGACAATCAGATATTCATTAATTAAGGGGATATTTCACCCAAAAAATGTAATTAGCTAATCAATTACTCACCCTTATGCCATACCAGATGTGTCTGACTTTCTTTCGTCAGCAGAACACATTTGAAGAAAAACAGAAAAATATCTCAGCTCAGTAGGTCCTTAAAATGCAAGTGAATGGTGATCAGACTTTATCAATCAATACTGAAGTACTTTTTAACTATAAAGCATCACTTCCGGTCAGCAGCGGCATGCACGTGTGACGTAATCGCGTTGGCATGTTAATGTGCGACACACCCGGAAGAGCAGCGCTGTTTACAAGTGAGTAGGAGGAACGCTGTACAGAAGCTTTGTTGCTTTTGGTTTAGATCTGTATTTGTATCTGTTTCTTTACTCACAATGGTTTGCTTGTGTGCTTATCCTAGACGTCTCAACCGAGAGAAAAACGTGAGATTACATCCGTAACATGCCAATGTGAATACGTCACACGAGAGACCGTGTGAACTCTCATACTCCTGAAGCGATGGTTTATAATTAAAAAGTACTTAAATATCGATCTTTTTCACACCAAAAGCGATCGTTTCGCTTTAGAAGACATTCATTTCACCGCTGGAGTCGTATGGATGACGTTTATGCTAACTGTCTGTGATTTTTAGAGTTTCAAAAGTCTGATCACCATCCACTTGCATTTTAAGGACTTACTGAGCTGAAATATTTTCCTATTTTTCTTCAAATGTGTTCTGGTGAAGAGAGAAATTCAAACATATGGGATGGCATGAGGGTGAGTAAATAATATTTTCACACTTTTTGCATTATTTGACAAAAATAAAGCTTGACGCCCAATAAAAATATTCTGCTCACAAATTATATTTATCTTGATTTTTCTTTGTTTTCTTCAAACATCACTTTTGTCCACTTGGTTAACAAGTACACTAACTTTTGAAAAAACTTTATTGGGGGCAAAATTGTTTGGCGTGGTGGAAATGACTGTGGGACAATAATTTTTGATAATTTGTTGGTGAAATAGATTTAAAAATGGATAGAAATAAATTGTTTCAATTGTTTATTTTTATTTCACTCTTTGTTTAGATTGTCATAGTTTTAAACATGTAATAATTCATATTTGTATAATGGATTTTTAGTTTAATATTGAAAGTCTAGGTTTAAGATCAAGGCTAAAATAGCTAAATCTATACATAAAAGGCATTTCAAAAGTACAAAAAATAAATAATCAAGGCCTAGTAAAAAGTTTGTCATTTTAAATGTAATATAAAAAAAAATATTTAAAAAATTGCAATTGGTTCGTTTTAATAAAAATCAACAGCTGGGACATGAAATTGCTCAAAGTTGAAGAAACCCCCATATGTACTAGAAGCCTCTCACTTGTCTCTCTGTGAGATTCAGCATGCTGATAAATCCAAACACCTCATCTGGATCACCTTCATCATCACTGTCCTCTGGTACCTCCGCTTGCTGGAGTAAAACACAAATAATTAATTGCAATGAGAAATTTGCATATCCATCGTTCCACATACTAACATACAAAGTGATCTTTGTATATAATTATACAATATTGATATTAATGCAAGTCTCACCCTGATGACGCTGCCAATGTGATTCTGTTGAATGATGATGTCAGTGAGATCAGAGGTGTTCACGTGAGACTTCAGGAACAGCTGGAAGAATGAATACAACAAACAAATCAGTGTGTGTGTGTGTGTGTGTGTGTGTGTGATATATATATATATATATATACACACACACTTTAAATGGTGTTTGCATTAGAAACACACTGTTTGAGCACATATTTTGCAATGCAAATATTAATGCATGTGCATTCGGTGCAGTGCACGCATTAAAGTTTATACCTGTTGCAGAAGAGTTTTAATGCCATGGAAGTCATTGTTAGATATCGTGTGTGCTTCAAAGTCTACGATCACCTCCTAATCACAAATCAAAACACTTATATAAATCACAAGATACAGTAATTACACTGCAAAGACCGGCAGGCCTACACAACACGTCAGTTTTGGTCGCAATAACACTAAAACAGCAGCTTACCTCGTTTATCTCTTCTTCTGAATTTTCACTGTATTCATCGCCAGACTCCTCCAGTCCCTCGTCTGAGCTTTCGCCACTATCCTGGGCATTTACTCCGGTTTCAATAGCTCGCCTCTTCGCAGATGAAGCCATGCTGCTGCTCTTGCGACTACAGCACGCAGCAAACGGACACGTTTTGTGTTTTCCACATGTCAGGAAACTGAGGTCTTCTGTCAGCCATTTTGGCGCAAATTGGAGGCAGAGGCAAGCAGATCGAGCCCATGTGCACGATCCAAAATGGCGTCTGTTTCCTAATACGCTACGGGTGGCAGACATAATTTCTTACAGAGGGGTTTGCTGTGGAAATTATGTATTATTATAATTTTTTAAACAATGACACTGTCTCAAGTCCCATTTAATCATCTTATGATGTGAAGTTGTACTTTGGTTGACTTTATTTATTTTTTTACCTTAGTATTGCGCATTTTGTGTCTTACTACGTCATATTACAAAATAAAAGCCAACTTTTAACTTCAGCTTGTTTCATATATTTCGTTGCCCGATGCAGTAAAAACATACACATTTAGCAACAGTTCTCCAATAATATGACGTAATAATTTATTTATATATATATATATATATATATATATATATATATATATATATATATATATATATATATATATATATATAAAAAATCGTATTTAGGCCTAAATAAAAGAAGAACACAAAAATGCAGCAACTGGTCTGACTCTGTATCTGTTTTCTCATCCCTAAAGAGGCACATTTGACATTATCTCATTACTTTTTTATTGCCAGGAGAATACAATGCACCTTGTGTAGCTATATGTGTAACAATGCAACACAATGTACAATTATCAAGATATAAATGTAAAAAATTAAAAAATAAATAAAAATAAAACAGGAATAATATTATAAATGTGATATGAGGTATCAGCATATTATAAATGTAAAATAAATAATATCCTACGAGTTTTCGAATATTTTAGATTATTTTGTTATTGAAAACTATAAATATATTGACGCTATATATATATATATATATATATATATATATATATATATATATATATATATATATATATATATATATATATATATATATGCTTCGGTGAATAAGAAATTTGGCAACAAAAATTAATTGATTAACAATTAAATACGCATGCTGTTTTAATTTACTAAAGTTACAAAGCCAAACAGAATATTTGAGAAGGTTCGGGAAATGTCACAGATTCATGACGTGACGTCATCGGGGGGAGGTGTATGGCGGAAGTGCAAGTGGATCATCGGGTAACGCTCGAGCTTCAATAATCTCACACAATTACACACAGACATCGAACATGACCCTCAACAAGAATCATTCAGAATCAGGAGGAGTTATCATCAACAACAGCGAAAGGTAATAACTTAATTTTGAATGCAATATCTCTTCATCAGGATCATATGAATAGTTCAGTCCGGTGTCATTTTGCTCTGCTGTTTCGTGTGTAACATCGCATGAACCGTTAGATCACATTTGAACCGTATTTAGTTTGTCTTCTGTTAATTTATTTACATTTTGCGGCATTTGCGATTGAAAATTGTAAACGTATTTAATATGAAATCAAACAGGCTGTTATGTTTTCAAAACATGGACCTTGCGCAGCTTCCACTTTCTACTATGGCGAAGGCTCATGAATATTAATTTCTTCACGCTCAAGTTCCTTGAGGGTCTAACCTTATTAATATTAATAATCAATAGCAATTCCTTCACTCGCCAACTGACAAACGTCATAGCCAATCAGCGTGACCGACGAGACGAGTGCTACGCAACGTCATTAATATTAATAAGCCAAGCCTTTCCAATAGTACGATTACTACTGTTTAGTTCTGTTGTTAAAAATAAAATAAAAAGTGGCGGTGTGTAGTCGCGTTAGAACAGTAATAATCTTCTTAACCTTTTAAAGTAAGGACATGCTCTCACAATAGCATGTGTATGATCTCACCGGCTAATATTAGACAACTGGAAAAAACCAAGGATGGCTGACTCCTGAATTTCTCATAACATATATAACATATTATTAAATATTAAAATATATTATGAATATAATAGCATACAAAATAATATAAATATTTTATATAAATAAGTATTTTAATTTTATATTAAATATAAAATATATTATGTCGTACTTTATATATATATATATATATATATATATATATATATATATATATATATATATATATATATAGACCTCAAAATTTGCTGCATATCTGTCCTATTTTTTATATTTAAATATACTGTTACCGTTTTACTACTTTTTGGTTAACTTTTAATTTCTTTATAAAGTATTTTTAAGCTACTGTTTGTATGAAAAATGCTTTGTAAATGAAGTTTTTTTTTTTTTTTTCATAATTGATTTTTATAAGTTGCATTGAATTAACCCTTGAATAACCTTAATTAACTACTGTGGTGAAAGACAAAATCATAGTAGTATTCAGGTGAATACATCTAATACATTGGAGACAATTGTGTTTTATAAATACAGTATGATACTACAACTTTGCTGCAGATGCTGTTATTCTTAAAAACTTCAATAGCCAATAAGAGGCAACTGCAATTAGAGATTTACCTGCCTTAAATCATATTGCAGCAGTATTGTTTTTTTAAAACATCATGAATATTAACAGAACAAATTTGTCCTCAGTTTTCTTCATTGTTTTGCACGTAACTTATACTGTATTTAAAAGCATGTTTGAAAAGCAAAGACTGAACCTGTTTTCCCACAGTTTGTTGATGTCATATGAGAATGTGGAGCTGGCGTTCAACGACACCGATTGTTTGCCAGAACCTTTCAGAAAAAGCAAGAAGGGGAGCGTCTTCTTGACACCTTACAGGGTATGTATTACAAGAGTTTACAGTGATTTTATTAATGATGCGAAGGACAGAGCTGTGCCATCTGCATTTCTCTCAGAACGCTCCTGGTTCTGGTTCTGATGAAAAAAGTCATTTGTAAAAAAAAATAGGCCTTACTTGCTCTAATTCAACATTAAATATCAATAAGACTCTCAAATCAGACATATAATAAATCTCAGCAATCCAAAAGCAGTGTATGGACACGTTTACATCTAAGTTGTTGAGCAACATATCTTTAATTAAAGCTTTTTAAAACGTTTGATATTTACACCAATGAAAGCATCGATCACCCTGACATCCAGCAGTGTAACTTAAAAAAGAAACGACAGTAAAACTATTTCTGTCTTTTCACTGAGGTCTGAACATGCTGGATTTTAGAGCCTGTTGTGAATTCACTGAATGATTAAACGTGTTCCTGAATTTAACAAAGGAGCCCAAATATTATCACAAGCACTTTTAATCATGTGCAGGATATGAATTCTCCAAGTTTTACTTGGTAAAATGTTCATTCTTGAGATCAGCAGTGGAAGTACTACTAGTGAAAATGCTCATTTTTGATAGTAATTAGGTTTGCACTAGTAAAAACATTAATTCTTGATATCAAAAATTGCATTTCAGCTAGTAAAGCTGTAATGTTTGATATCTGCAGTTGCATTTTCACTAGTAAAATTTCACAATTATTTGTTACTCCATTTCTATCATTATAGATCATTTTAATAATATAATTAGATATATATTTATTACTGGTTCAAATTTCAAATATGCATATGAGCAATGCATTTCTTACAAGTAAAAATAGTTTTTGAAATCAACAATTTAATTAATCCAGATTTATATATATATATATATATATATATATATATATATATATATATATATATATATATATATCATTTGGCAATATTAATTTCATATCTCTGTAATATGTCTATAACTGGTAAGAAAACCCTTTATAATATCTTTAATAACTCTTCAATTGATTGATATTTGAAATACCAAATCTAACATGCTGAAATGAAACAACAGATATCAAAGTAAGGTCTTGATCAAGTATTCGCATTAGTAACAATGTAATAATCGATATACGAATAATTGTTTTTACTAGTATATAGCTGGTATGTAAAATGTTAAAGAAATACATTTCAAATATCTATTATCGCATGTTGAAAAGCAGTGAATGGCAGATCATTGTGAAATTTTACCAGTGAAAATGCAGTTACAGATATAAATAATTACAGCTTTTACTAGTTAAAATGACATTTTTGATATCAAGAGTATGTCTGCTTGTAATGGCGTCATGTTTGATGTCAAGAAATAACGTTTTTACTAGTGCAAACTTAATTTGTTGTATACATTTTTTTAATGCATTTTTACTAGAAGTAATTCCATTGCTCGAGAAATAGAATTTTACTAGTAAAAATTAAATTATAAATATCTAAAATTCATATATTGCACAGGATTGAATGTCAAAAGGGCTTGCAATACAAATATAATAGTTTTGCTGACTTGCTTCTTTAATCGCAATTCTGAAGCTTTAGATTTGGGATTGAAGAAGCAAGTATGGAAAATGCAGAAAGGATTCACCAATCCATTCTGGAGTAGATTGGTCTTTTATGTCCTTCTACAAGGCGTCTGATAATCCAACTTGAAATCTGCTTAGAATAAGGTTAGGTTTACTTATTATATAATGTTAGGTTAGGCTAGGGTCTTGTTCACTTTTTAACTGCCTATGTGGTTTGTGAACTATTTCCTCTTTAGGTGATCTTCTTGACGAAAGGGAAGGACCCTCTTCAGTCTTTTATGATGCCCTTTTACCTTATGAAAGGCTGTGAGGTCAAACAGCCTGTACTCGGTGCCAACTACGTTAAGGGCACAGTCAGCGCCGAACCTGGGGGTAAAAACACTATTTTGTTTCCACTCTATTTGTCGTTTCTTGATAAGGCAATCAAAGCTACACTTGTATGAAAAGAACTAACTTCAGTATTATTATATACTGTGACCCTAACCCTATCCTAACCTAAAATGCACACCAAACTCAACCCTCTAAATATTATGGCTCATTCCCATTTTAAGGTGGCTGGGAAGGTTCTGCATCCTTCAAGATGATCTTTAATGCTGGAGGAGCGATTGAGTTTGGACAGTACATGCTACAGGTGGCTGCACAGGGTACGTTTGCCGCCGATTTTTTTGTAACTGCTCCCTGCTTGGTTTGACCTTTTAAAAACTGTAAAATACCAACGCCTTAGATCTAACTAAACAGACACTCTCAACTCTCTGTTCAGCATCCAGAGGGCAGCCGGTGACTGGCAATTTCGGCTGTCCATACATGGCGAACGGAGCGTATGCTTACCCACCCCCTCCACCTGCTAATGGCATGTATTCAGCGGCACCTCCGCCCCCTGGATATGACTACCCTGGACCTCCTCCACCAGGTAATAACACACCTTCTGTTTACAATAGCACTTATATTCATGGAGAAACAGTTCAGAGTGTCAGTAATATACACACAACTGAGCAACCAAGTACTGACATTTAAACCATGCACAGAAAACAATAAACTTTCTGCTGTTATTTGGATCTTATACTGTAGGTGGATTTTACTCCAACCCTGGATTCGATGGACCAGCTGCCTACATGCCACCTCCCCCATATACAGCTCCAATGGACCAGGCTCCTCTGGACCCAGGCCTGCCCAGAACCCCTGCAGGTATGAGCCAGAACCGGACCAGGTCCAAACGAGCTGTTTCATAGTCAATGTACTGTATTTCACGCTTGTTTTACTGGTTAACTTTGTCTAAGCTTATTTCTCCGGTGAATTATTTGATACATAATTACTTGTTTTACTTACCGTAAAACTATGATCTATTTCTCTTTCTTTCTAGCGGAGGCAAAAGCAGCTGAAGCTGCAGCGAGTTCTGGCACAACAACTTTTGCCCCAACACGGGTCTACTTGCCAGAGGTCAGTTTGCCAACCTGATATATAACTAAATTTATCCTGTTAAAGGAATATTCCAGGTTCAGTACAAGCTCAATCGACATCATTTGTGGCACAACGTTGATTACCATAATTTATTTCGATTCGTTCCGTCTTTTCTTTAATAAAAGCAAAAATCTGTGTTACTTTGAGACACTTACAGTGGAAGTGAATGGGGGCCAATCAGTAAACGTTAAAATACTCACTGTTTCAAAAGTATAGCCACAAGACATAAACAATATGCCTGTTAACATGATTTTAGTGTGATAAAATCGCTAACTAACATTTCTGTGTAAAGTTATAGCCAATTTTACAGCTTTGTTGCCATGACGATGCAATGTCACTAAACCCTAAAACGACTCTCAAAATAAAATAAAAGATTTAAACAACTGCTTAAATAATACACGGTTTAACAGAAGAATTAATGTAAGTGCTTTTATAAAATTATAAACTTCACATTTCTGCCTTTAACCCTTTAAAAATTGGCCCCATTGACTTCCATTGTAAGTCTCCCACTGTAATCTCAACTTCTGCTTTTTTAAAGAAAATGAGGTACAAGTCGAAATTAATTTGTGTTATCAAAATTTTTGAAATCAATATTATGCCACAAAAGCTGTCGATTGAGCTTAACCCTGTAAAGCCTGACATATGAAAGAATTGTCAACAAATTATATATATATATATATATATATATATATATATATATATATATATATATATATATATATAATATTATTATTATTTATTATTATTTTTTTTAAATTTTTTATTTTACATTAAACTGTTTTTAGCACCATTAGATCATATGTAAAATTAAATCGTAAAAAAATACTAATAATAAAAAAAAATTTGCAATATTTTTTTTATCTATCATATTTGAAACATTAGGCTTTAAAGGTCATTTTTCAATAAACAATTTTTATCATATGTATTTTATGCACCAAACACTATACTGACATTTAAAAAAAGGGAAATTGTAAAACTTTTTTTGCTGGGTCTCAGGAGCTAATGGTAAGATGACATCATCATAGCCTGTAATGTAAAATAATGAGATCTTTATAATGACAGAGCAGACTGCATGTATGAAATGGAATGTAATGGTGATTGAGAGATATGCCTCAAAAGCCTGTTGTTTGATACATATGGATTTCAACATGCTTTTTCAATAAAATAATATACAACATTTTAACCAAGCATAGGTTGCTTATATTCAGCAAATACTCATTTTAAAATATCAGTAACAATATGATCATTACTGTCACTTTTACTTGATTAAAATAAGCTGTCATTTATCCTAACATGCGAGTCATTTTTTGCGGAAAAGTCCACCATTATTTTAAATGGATCGATATAAACATTGAACCACTTTTTTCACAAATAACCACTAGATGGTGCCGTAAACGTGTGAAACTTACATACCATACGTTTCTTGGCTTTTCAGCTTGAACAGAGAGTGTGACAGGAGCCGTCAAACGTTGTGTATGATATTTGATACAGTGTTACAGGGTTAACTTGTAAAGAACCCAGAATATTCCTTAAACCAAGTCACCATTACCAAGTCCATACAAAGTATAACCAAGTCCATCCTGTTAACTAAGCCCATATATAACCAAGTCCAACCTGTTAATCAACTCCATATATAGCTAGAACCCAAGTCCATCCTGTTAACTAAGCCCAGATATAGCCAAAATTAAGTCCAATCAGTTAACCAAGTCAATATATCCCATTCCATATACAGTATAACCAATTCAAGAGTGTAGAACTGCACCAAAGCAACAAATACTTATAACTTTGAGTAATAATTTGTGAATATTGTCTATTTTGCAGGACAAACCTCCCCCCTACTCTCCACCTGAAGACAAAAAGAACCAGTAGACATGTCTGCAACTAGCACATGTCCTAACCTCCTCTCCTCATTCCCTTCATTTCACCCTCTCTCTCTCTCTCACATCATCTCCTGCAGCAGTTATCACCCACTGGCAGACTCCCCATGAGCCTGAATGCAGTGACGGAGGGCTCCACTAGGGGGCAGAGTGCTCTGCAGTAATATCACCTGTCCTAGTAACAAAAGAGAGATCAATCAAAGCAAGTTCAGTGAATTCAAAGCTTGTTAATGAGAGGGATTTTGATGACTGTTTGCTTTCCAGACGTGAAGCAATACAACAGTAAACGATTGAGCTTTTCATTTCAGCTATTTGAATTTGAAAAATAGTGTGTGTGGGAGTTGTTGACAACTTGACAGCAGGTTGATTTTGAATAGATTGATTTAACGAGTTAAACACAAGCAATGAGGATGTTTAAAGTGTTTGGGAAAGGCCAAAAAAACAGGAATTATTCAGAGGCATTCACACTGTCAACAAATCCTGCAACCAAGCGATTAGAAGTCATTCATTTACAGAGCGTGTTGGATACATGGGGTTCAAACCCGTGACACCTCGCACTCAAACTAAAAGGTTCACATCCAACCACTTATCAAATGAAATCCTGGGACTTACTGTCGTTAACAAATGAAGAACCGCACTTGAAACGTTGTCAGTGTGAACGCCCCTTTACTGCGCATTCCTTCAAATGCATCGCATATTTAAACCTGTTACTGTGTGCTGTGAATCTGTTTTAACCCAGCAGCACCTTGACAAAGACTATATTGTGTTTATCATACTATACTGTACCGTACATTCTGATAAAGCTTGTTTGAGATCCCTGCAGCAGTGTGAACTCTGTCTTGGCGTCTTTCAGTAGCATGCAGCAAGCAGTTAGACTAAAGTTGCACTTTAACCCTGCCATAACGGGGTTTGATTTTAATTTATTTAATTATATGATTAATTACGCATGGTCTCAACTGTATAGTCTTATTTAAATGAGTGCATTTTATTAAAGTGAACATGTACATGTGAACAGTCTATCTCATTTGAGTTTAATTAAGAGTCTTTGATGGACGTCTTCAGTGTTCAGTCTTCCAGTTCAAGGCTTGATAAGGGAGTCGAGATGAGTTTAAATTGATTAGTATCAGTCCAGTCTCTCAGAACATCAGCGATCCAATCCAGCAAGTGAGAAATCTGTCAAAACTAGGGCCAGAAGACTTAGACTTCTCAGAATGACTTCATTATTCCCAAAGGATGTGCTTTTCCAGTTTTCCCTTTATTTATGCAGCCCAAATGATTTGTGCAAATTTTTTTTTTTCTTTCAAATATTCAAGAATTTTCAAACAATCTCCCAGAACTGAGCATAATTTTATCTACAAGTAGTTAGTGTAACAGGTGTATAAGAAAAAAAGTATTTTTAATTGTATTTATAAGAAGTATATGGTACATACTACACAGTATGCAGTGCACTAGTATTCCATTCTGAATATAGCCAATGACTATGATGAGTTCATGACTAATGAAAAAAACACTATGAAATTTTACTTTCCTCAGATGTCAATCCTTGAAAAGTGTATCATATGAAATTTGATGCTCACATCATGATGTGGTTGTGTAGTTAAACTCTTCAAAAATATACAAAATACTGATATAACAGATTCAGTGGAAATACAATTCACAGTTATCAGAACCCAAAGCCAAAGGAAAACAGGACATGTAAAAAAAAGCACATGATAGTTGTTTTTCTTCCTCTACTGCAGGCAAACAAAAAATGAAACATTACCTGATTCTGAATGTTAAAAACTACCAATGTAAATTATAAAGGCAGCAGGATTGAATTTAGATTTCTCTTATCACCTCACATTGCAAATAAATGATTCTGGTTGCCTTGCTGCTGCAAACCGCTGTATGTGTGAACGGCCCCTTAATAGAACACATTCTTGCATTTAAAAAAAAAAAAGCTAGACTTAGCACAACAGAATGACAAAACACAGGTGTCTGGGGACGCATTTTGAAAATGCCTTTTTTAACTTGGCACAGCATCTTAAAAACGTGGTGTGCTCATGTGCAAGACACTGGAAAAGCAGCAAGACGTGTTGCGATGCTCGAACACATCCGTTCTAGCGTATTCTTACAAAACAGTGCGGACGGATGCAAGAACCTGTCCTGTTTGAACTGCCCCTAAGAGTGTGCATGCAGATTCTTCAATACACATTTCTACACCACTCTTCACAAACACGAGGAGGAAATGATGGCAAAACAAGGCCACAGTTTTCAGGTTCACTTACAGTAGGGATCCCAGCAGGAAGTGATCCTAACAGGGAAATGCATGTATTTCCTAAAGGAAAAGGGATCCTAGTAGGGTATTACATCTATTTCCTCAAGGAAACGTGATCCTAGCAGAGAAATGCATCTATTTCCTGAAGGGAAAAATTATTCTAGCAGGGAATTGCATCTATTTCCTCAATGAAAAAGGATCCTAAATGGTAAATGCATCTATTTCCTCAAGGAAACGTGATCCTAGCAGGGAAATGCATCTATTTCCTCAAGGAAAAGAGATTCTAGCAGGGAAATGCATCTATTTCCTCAAGGAAAAGAGATTCTAGCGGATAAATGCATCTATTTCCCCAAGGAAAAGAGATTCTAGCATGGAAATGCATCTATTTCCTCAAGGAAACATGATCCTAGCAAGGAAATGCATCTGTTTCCTCAAGGAAAAGAGATTCTAGCATGGAAATGCATCTATTTCCTCAAGGAAACGTGATCCTAGCAGGGAAATGCATCTATTTCCTCAAGGAAAAGAGATTCTAGCAGGGAAATGCATCTATTTCCTCAAGGTAAAGAGATTCTAGCTGGGAAATGCATCTATTTCCTCAAGGAAAAGAGATTCTAGCATGGAAATGCATCTATTTCCTCAAGGAAACATGATCCTAGCAAGGAAATGCATCTGTTTCCTCAAGGAAAAGAGATTCTAGCATGGAAATGCATCTATTTCCTCAAGGAAACGTGATCCTAGCAGGGAAATGCATCTATTTCCTCAAGGAAAAGAGATTCTAGCATGGAAATGCATCTATTTCCTCAAGGAAACGTGATCCTAGCAGGGAAATGCATCTATTTCCTCAAGGAAACGTGATCCTAGTAGGGAAATGCATCTATTTCCCCAAGGAAGCGTGATCCTAGCAGGAAAATGCATCTATTTCCCCAAGGAAAAGAGATTCTAGCTGGGAAATGCATCTATTTCCTCAAGGAAAAGAGATTCTGGCAGGGAAATGCATCTATTTCCTCAAGGAAAAGAGATTCTGGCTGGGAAATGCATCTATTTCCTCAAGGAAAAGAGATTCTAGCAGGGAAATGCATCTATTTCCCCAAGGAAAAGAGATTCTAGCAGGGAAATGCATCTATTTCCTCAAGGAAAAGAGATTCTAGCGGATAAATGCATCTATTTCCCCAAGGAAAAGAATCCTAAATGATAAATGCATCTATTTCCTCAAGGTAAAGAGATTCTAGCTGGGAAATGCATCTATTTCCTCAAGGAAACATGATCCTAGCAGGGAAATGCATCTATTTCCTCAAGGAAAAGAGATCCTAGCAGGGAAATGCATCTATTTCCTCAAGGAAACATGATCCTAGCAGGGAAATGCATCTATTTCCCCAAGGAAGCGTGATCCTAGCAGGGAAACGCATCTATTTCCCCAAGGAAAAGAGATTCTAGCTGGGAAATGCATCTACTTCCTCAAGGAAAAGAGATTCTAGCAGGGAAATGCATCTATTTCCCCAAGGAAAAGAGATTCTAGCGGGAAAATGCATCTATTTCCTCAAGGAAAAGAGATTCTAGCGGATAAATGCATCTATTTCCCCAAGGAAAAGAATCCTAAATGATAAATGCATCTATTTCCTCAAGGTAAAGAGATTCTAGCTGGGAAATGCATCTATTTCCTCAAGGAAACATGATCCTAGCAGGGAAATGCATCTATTTCCTCAAGGAAAAGAGATCCTAGCAGGGAAATGCATCTATTTCCTCAAGGAAACATGATCCTAGCAGGGAAATGCATCTATTTCCCCAAGGAAGCGTGATCCTAGCAGGGAAACGCATCTATTTCCCCAAGGAAAAGAGATTCTAGCTGGGAAATGCATCTACTTCCTCAAGGAAAAGAGATTCTAGCAGGGAAATGCATCTATTTCCCCAAGGAAAAGAGATTCTAGCGGGAAAATGCATCTATTTCCTCAAGGAAAAGAAATTCTAGTATGGAAATGCATTTATTTCCCCAAGGAAAAGAGATTCTAGCGGGAAAATGCATCTATTTCCTCAAGGAAAAGAAATTCTAGTATGGAAATGCATTTATTTCCCCAAGGAAAAGAGATTCTAGCAGGGAAATGCATTTATTTCCCCAAGGAAAAGAGATTCTAGCAGGGAAATGCATTTATTTCCCCAAGGAAAAGAGATTCTACCATGGAAATGCATTTATTTCCCCAAGGAAAAGAGATTCTAGCATGGAAATGCATTTATTTCCCCAAGGAAAAGAGATTCTAACATGGAAATGCATTTATTTCCCCAAGGAAAAGCGATTCTAGCATGGAAATGCATTTATTTCCCCAAGGAAAAGAGATTCTAGCAGGGAAATGCATCTATTTCCTCAAGAAAAAGAGATTCTAGCATGGAAATGCATTTATTTCCCCAAGGAAAAGAGATTCTACCATGGAAATGCATTTATTTCCCCAAGGAAAAGAGATTCTAGCATGGAAATGCATTTATTTCCCCAAGGAAAAGAGATTCTAGCTGGGAAATGCATCTATTTCCTCAAGGAAAAGAGATTCTAGCATGGAAATGCATTTATTTCCCCAAGGAAAAGAGATTCTAGCAGGGAAATGCATCTATTTCCTCAAGGAAAAGAGATTCTAGCATGGAAATGCATTTATTTCCCCAAGGAAAAGAGATTCTACCATGGAAATGCATTTATTTCCCCAAGGAAAAGAGATTCTAGCATGGAAATGCATTTATTTCCCCAAGGAAAAGAGATTCTAGCTGGGAAATGCATCTATTTCCTCAAGGAAAAGAGATTCTACCATGGAAATGCATTTATTTCCCCAAGGAAAAGAGATTCTAGCATGGAAATGCATTTATTTCCCCAAGGAAAAGAGATTCTAGCTGGGAAATGCATCTATTTCCTCAAGGAAAAGAGATTCTAGCATGGAAATGCATTTATTTCCCCAAGGAAAAGAGATTCTAGCAGGGAAATGCATCTATTTCCTCAAGAAAAAGGGATCCTAGTAGCGATGTGCACAGAATTGTTCTAGAATAGGGCCAGTTAGGGGCTGTTCACTCATGTTTTTGCATGCATCTGCAATATTTTTAGATTGTTTTTCTTTGTAAACGCGCTGGACAGACGACTTTGACAGTTGCACAGAAACTCGCCGTTTATTTTTCAGCGTCTCGTGCTGGACTGCTGCATTTTTGAAACTTGTCAAATTTAAAAGCACTTCAATTTTTAAAAACATATTTTGAGAAAACGTTTAATTTGTTGTACTGTGTCTAACTTTTTAAGCGCAGGTGTCGCAAAGATTTGATGTTCTAAAGTTCAAGTTGCAAAAAGGATTTCATGTGACATTGTTACTCATAATTCCAGATTGTTTTTTTCACCTAGCAAAGTTTCAGCACTTGATAAACAGTAAGCCAATGTTTTTTTTTCCCCTTTTGCTCTGGCGTGCACACTTAAGTACAATAATTCGACAAGTTCAATGCTAAACTATTTAAAAATCAGAGCATTCCGAAGAGTCGACTAAACTGCAGCAGTGTAACTACACGCAATCCTCCTCCTGACTCCTGAGGAAATCCACTGTGAACCCTCGTGGTTATTTGAATATTACAAACAGTTCCCATGCACATCACGCTATGTCCAAGCAGGGAACTGCATCTATTTCCTCAAGAAAAAAGGCTCCTAGCAGGGAAAAGCATCTATTTCCTCAATGAACATCCTATTAGAATTAACAGGGAACAGATCAACAATATTTCACTTAAATACTTTCAGTCTCTTGGTTCGCAGAGTGTAATACTGACGCCTTCCCCAATCCAGCAAGCTGGTAACAGTGCTTGTGAAAACGCGCAGTGGAAGGCATGCAGCCGAACCTGTCCCTCGCCGTAGTAGGTTAACGTTCCGGCCTCGTAATCCAGGAGCATTCCGATGCGCAGTGGCTGTGCATTCAACTGCAGCTGGCCAGCGATGGGCTCCCTGCAGCCAGCATGCCATGCGCTCAGCTGCCGTTCGTCGAGCTGCAGGCTCCACGACAGCTCATTCATGCCCACCATGCAGCGTTTGCCTTTCTCTTTACGTGGGATGTTCGGATACGTCACACCCACGTACGCCCATGGTTTGGACACCTCCAGCTCCCAGTAATGCTGGCCGCGAGTGAAGCTTTGGAAACACAATACCTGCCAGGCATGGTCGAAGCGGGACTCGTCGGCAGGGACAGGGCGGGGCCCAGAGGTGAGATGCTCCGCTCTTCTGTTGCTCTGGGAAAGGCGCAAGTGAGCGTTTGCGGTGCGAGGGTCAAAGGTCAGACTGCAATGGTCTGGATGAAAAGGAAAAATCGCAATACATGGGAAGATTACATCACTGACAAATTTATGCAGGGGGTGCCGGGAACAATCACACTCGGATTCGGACCGCAGCTATTACGTGCCCAGTATGAAAACCACCACATATGATAAATAAATGAGAGCTTACATGCAGTCAGCCCCTCCCTCTCTGCTGGATAGAATGGCATTGCAGGGCTGGGAACAACAGCCAGAACGGGCCTCTTATCCTGAGGAGAGCCTACGAGAAACAAGAAAGATATTAAGGGAGCCGTATTCATTTATTTCAAGTCCGATTTAATGTCAAGGTTTCAAACACCAAAAACATTTGTAATTAAGCTATTTATGACCACTTTCCACCCCATCTCTGATCCTTAATCAAACAGACTGCTTTTCTGTACCTTTATGATTTCTCTACGCAATCGTGTTTGGACCCTATGGACCCTTTAATGACATATTGTACAAACACAACAACAAACCAGAAAAGACTTTTACAGTCTAAAAGAGAGTTCTTTGTCCTCACTCTCTTTGTCTTGTCCTCCGATCACATGTACAGCTCTCTCCAGGTCTTCACACACCATTTTAGAGAC
This sequence comes from Myxocyprinus asiaticus, assembly GCF_019703515.2. Classification (NCBI taxonomy): domain Eukaryota; kingdom Metazoa; phylum Chordata; class Actinopteri; order Cypriniformes; family Catostomidae; genus Myxocyprinus; species Myxocyprinus asiaticus. Next base: position 3,315,866 of record NC_059379.1, on the reverse strand, counting down.
GCGAGTCAGAACATCAGTGATGGGGTTCAGCTTCTCCAGAACACTTGTGTTTATATCCACAGCAACTTCACTGAACTGAGGGACCTCTATGAACCTGGAGTCCTACACAAACAAACACACACACACACACACACACACACACACACACACAGGAGTGTTAAACCTATACACATCTGTGGCACCAGATGTATAACCATTAAGAACACAACTATGAATATATAACGCACTTATAATATAATACTGACATTTAAAAACTAATTCATGTTTTATTAAGTGTTACTACTGTTATTAAATGTAACATTTAATGTTAAATACAACATGAAACGGCATTAACAACATATTTAACTGTTGTAATATGACGTATCACTTCTGAAAACACGGATTTAACCTAGGGCTGCACAATTATGATGAAACTCATAATTGCCGATTATTTCCTTTGCTATTGTAATTGCACTTAATAGAATTTGCAAAATGCTTATTTTGTTTGGTGCAACTGCATGCCATATTTTTTATGTGGGCTATGCATCAAAACAAGCTGATAACTGTGTTCCTGAAGTGCATTATTATTTTAATTGCATGAAAAACTAAGCGTCATTCACATTTTTAATAAATTATACAGTTTAATTTAGAAAGTGAGCAATACTGATATGCCTTGAGACTCATTTAAACGCCTCTGATTTGCTTTTGCATTCATGTACAGAATGGCCCCAAAAATATATTGTAAATAGACAATTTTGCAACAATTGTAGTACGCCTAAATGGAATGCTGTAATTGACACTTTTCACGATTATATAATTGCGTAATCTCGATTATTTTTCAATTAATTGTGCAGCCCTAATTTAACCACTGGAGTCGTGTGGATTACTTATATGCTGCCTTTATGTGATTTTTGAAGATTTAAAGGTCTGATCACCATTCACTTGCATTGTGTGGACCAACAGAGCTGAAATGTTCTTCTAAAAAAATCTTCATTTGTGTTCTGCAGAAGAAAGAAAGTCATATACATCTGGGATGGCATGAAGGTGAGTAAATGATGAGAGAATAATCATTTTTGGGTGAACTGTCCCTTTAAACAGAATATTTGTTGGGAAATCATGTTGTGGAGGAGTACATTTTATCCAGAAGGTAATACATCATGAAAAATTAGGCTACGATATTTTCTACGTGCCGAATTCTACATTTTCATCTCAGTTTCTTAGTGAAATTAACACTAGGTGTACTACAACAACTGTATTTCATTCACTTTTACACAAATCACGACTATAAAGGCTTATTAAGATTTAATAAACACTTATTTTTGGCTCTATTACTCAGGCATTGCTATGTTATGATATTGAAACACTTTTACTCTAACACATTATTTGAGAAACTATACATTTTAACGCTTGTATTACACACGCACCAACATTTACACACTTATTTCAGCATTATAAGATTGCACGATAGCTCAGCTGATAGAGTGACTTTGGAGTCAGAAGTACGCGGTTCGATCCCAGCCAAACACGCAAGCTGACATGTAAGATGAAATTGTCAAAGAAGCGACACAAAGTTAAGTGCTTGCTTCAGAAAATGTGCTTTTCATGTTGCATTTGCTTTCAGGTCAATATCGGTTAGGTTTAGGTTAAAGTTTTAGGTTAGGGATGTACGTTTTACTCAATAAAACCTCAGTCTAATATTCATCTTTAAAACCTTGTCTGATTACGACACTATTTCACTAGCTTTTGGCGCCCCCTGCTGGACATTTCACTAGGAAACTGCAGCAAAACGTGCAATGAAGCACATAATTAAATGCTGCCATGGTCACGTAATGTTCATGAGATCAGGCTGGAAAACAGAGCATGTACTGGTGCTGTAACCTTGATGAGCTGGCAATGAGGGAGTGAACACATGCTGCTGATCTCCTCCTGCAGGGCTGCAAGCTTCACTGCTCTCTCCTGCAGCACTGCCAACCTCTCTTCTGCCTGCAACACTGTCACTTCCTGCTGCTGCTGCTCCAGAAAGAGCTGCGTCACTTCCTGTTTCTCTGCCAGCACCTTCATCAGCTGGGAGAACTTGCCGTTCACCCAGTGAGACATCTGCTGGAGTGATACCTGAAAGAACAGAGACAAAACAACCTGTTTAACACACACATGCCATTCACAGCCAGTGATTATTTTTTGAGCATTCTTACAGCAACATTGGCTCAACCAATGGCGTTTGAGGTGTGACAGATGGGGGCCGAGGGGATGGGGGGTGTTGGCTCAGGACCAAATTTTTATATTTGGCTAAACTATTTCTTTAATGAAGAAACAGTAGACGATGTCTTACCTTGGCTTGGGCCATGTTTTCAGTAAGCTCTAGAAGGCTTCTCTCTGTCGCTTCCTGGTGTTTTTTGATTTCCATACACTTTTTCCTCAGTCCTGCCTGCAAGCAAAATGTAAAATATGAATGTAGTATTAAAGCACAATGAAAAAAATCAAAAGAGGTTGACCGACAGTGGATTTTGCCGATACCGATAACTAAGGTGGTGGGAAAGTCCGATAACTGATTAATCGGCCGATAGTTTTAAAAATGATTTACAGATTGTCAAAAACATTTCTTAATCTTTCCATACTATGACAGTCACAGACAAAGAGTACTAAATGAATAAAATCCCAGATGCAGTTTATTGTTCAGCCAAAATCCCAAATACAATCAGAAAAAATGACGATTTGGTGCATAACGCTGGACTTTTAAGTATAAACAAGTCCGAAATACACCGGGGAGTCTTATTTTGAAATGACAAAATGATGAAAAAACTATCAGCAACTATAGCTATAGATTTTTGCCGATAACAATAGTTCCAAAAACCAACTATCTGCACCGATTAATCGGTAAAACCGATATATCACTCTACCTCTACAAATCAATAAACACAACATTTTTCAACAAAGAAAATGTCTGATGGCTTCAGAATATCATCACATAAATACATACATTGAAATAATTTTCTTAAAGAGCACCTGTTATGGTTTTTAAACGTGCCTAATTTTGTTTTAAAGGTCTCATACAATAGATTTACATGCATCCAAGGTCAAAAAACACTTTAATTTGCTCATAATTTAAATCGCAGCTTTACCTTTTTTTCCCCAGTGTCAAAAACGACTCATTCAATGATGCTTTCTAAAGGATTCACTCTAAACTCCTCCTTTCAGAGAGCCTGCTCTGCTCTGATTGGTCAGATGTCCCAGTCTGTTGTGATTGGTCTACCGCTTAATGTAGTGTTTGAGGGCAGGTCAAAGCTGTTCGGGAGCAGCCAATGAAGACCAGAGGTGGGTTTTTTGTTACCAAATTACGTAGGTTAGTACAGGAAGTAAGTCTGGAATTACTAGCGACTCGTTTCAGGTGTTCAGAATCGGTTCTTTCTTTGAGAGTCAATAACTCCATTTGTCGTGCACTTCGATTTCTGAAACTTTGCAGACTTTTTTACATTCACAAACAGCTATATAACACACTACATGAAAGGTAATATTTGAAAAACCATAATAGGTGCTCTTTAAATTGGTCAACAACTACACACATGTAACAAACTGAGTAACAGACTGATTCTCATAAAACCTAGTCACATTGTGGTCCAAAATCAAGGTGTTTTTTAAGACCATTAAGATATTTGCATTGTGACATTTTTATTACAAATATAGTGGTGTATTTTTTTAGTTGCATTGAAATTGTATTTTTGAAATAAATATTTTCGTAATGTCCCAAGTCTGATGGTTCACGTATAATTTAAAGTATTAGCTGAGAGAGATTTTTTTCATATGCAGGCAACATGGACATTATAATTGAAATATAACTAAATGAATTAGGGATGGGCACGAGTACTCGAGTACTCGGACATGGCAGCAATGATCGATCATGAAAACGATGATGCATGATGTGACTTTTCACTTAATTTGAAATCCAGTGACAATTACCTGACAACTAAACACAAACGTGTCAAAGAGGGAGCTTATTTTACGTTGTGGTTTTGAGGGGTACATTGATTATCAGAGACGTCTCATAGCAACCAAACTGATATACGACGCTGCAATGCTGTTGTTACGATAATCAGAAGAGAGTGTAATTAACCGTGAACACCTGTCTCTGCAAAACGTTTGCTAAACACGTTTTATTATCATTTCATGTAAGAATATTGACTCGTTAATGGATATTATTTAATAAAAGTAAATGTTTGTCACTGACTATAAACCTCCCTGCCCTGCGTGAAGAAAACACACACCTGCATCTCGACGAAATGGGAGTTAAAGATTTCTGCACGAGTTTCCAAGTTAGATGTCCAATATAAAATGTCATTCCGTTGCACTTTCCCCAGTTGAAAGGTGGAAATTCAGACTCTCCGAGTTGAATGGAATACTTCATGAATCACAGCAACAACAATACAGAGCATCACAAGAGTGAACATTTGTGGACACACACACACACACACACACACATCAGGCATGTGTGGTAGTGGACTCAACGCGCAGAAGCAATGCATATACAGCAGGCGAGTGTTTCAAACAGCTAGACAGAGCTAGACATAGCGCAGCTAAATGGAACACAGTGCAGCATCTTCAAACTGAACATCAATTTAACACGCATATTAAAATGCAATGGTTATGGCGTCTCCTGTTATATGAAAATAGACGGTTCAGACAGTCACTAAAAAAACTGGTGCGTGCTTACTAAGATTGCTACGGTAACCTGAAGGAAGAACAGACAGTCGTGCGTTGGGCAAATTCTTTCAGAGTTGGACAGCGAATCTTCACATAATGATAAAATATGATGCATTATATTTGGAATCTTTTGTACATTTTGTAACATATTATTTTATAACAGCCTATAATAATGAATAGATGATACACTGGAACAACAAGGCACAATGCAGCAGCCATAGATGTTTGTCAGACATGTTATTATACACACAGTTACGAACATGTAATCGCCCCTCGAGTACTCGACAAGTACTCGACAAGTAATTAGTCCGAGTACTCGAGTAGACAAAATGACCAAAATGCCCATCCCTAAAATGAATCAAATCATATCAGAATCAGAATCAAATTGAAAGCTTGTAAATTGGAATTAAATCAAATTAGGAAATCTCTATCGATATTACAGTAAAATATTATTGTATTACAGTAAAAGCTGGTTTTTGATACAGATTTCCCGATTCCATTCCCATTCACAAGCTCTCGATTCGATTCCGAATTTGATTCAATTTGATATTGATTCATATGGGTTTATTTCAGTTATAATGTTCCTTTTGCTATAAAAAAGTTTTTCTTTCCAGCTAATGCTGTCAGGGGACCTTCTAACTAGGTACATAATGATTTTTTTTATTAGTTTTTCATAATTTTTGTCACATTTTAGCTTTTTAAAAATGAGCAAATCCATGTATTCAATCAACAAATAACATATTATATTTCGTTTATTATTTTTTGTAAAAATGTTTATTTGATTGCGTAATTTGTACTATTTACAAGTATTTACATTGGTTTGTTGAACACATGCTAAAACCGGTACTGTCTCTTTAACAAAACCAGCATTTCTGTAAAGATTGGATGAATAGAATTCAATGTTTGTTTGTTTGTTTTTTTGATCAACAACTGACTGTAAAGAACAGAAAGGGTATTAAAAGAGACATTATTCAATGACAAATTGGTCTCGTGGATCTAGTCTTTGGACACGTATTGTACGGAACAACTTTTACTCTCAACATGCACTGAAAGGATCTCGCTGCTGAATACTTCACGACTAAACTACACAATTACTCGTGAGTGAAATCTAAACATTTACTAGCCAGTTAACAAATATATATATTGAGGACAGCTGTGGCTCAGGTGGTAGAGAGCGGTGGCCACTAATCACAGGATTGGTGGCTCAATTCCTGGCCCGCATGGCTCCATATGCCAAAGTGTCCTTGGGCAAGACACTGAACCCCAAGTTGCTCCCAATGCAGGATAGCACCTTGTATGGCAGCTCTGCCATCATTGGTGTGTGTGTGAGTGTGTGTGTGAATGGGTGAATGAGTCACAGTGTAAAGCACTTTGAAAACCACTAAGGTTAAAAAAGCGCTATATAAGTGCAGACCATTTACCATATACATTTTTGCCACATAGCACATAATTTGGTTGCAAATATGAGTGATTTCCTCGCATTGTACTGGACGGTTGCACATAGAGTAAAAGATCGATCTTGGGATTGAAGAATCAACATCGAGATCATTCAAATGAAGATTATGAACGATAATCACCACTGAGAATAAAGGAAATTAAAAAAACTAAAAAGTAAAATTTCTGGATGCATTACGGTAATGAGAATTGGTGGAAAATGTTCTGTCATGAAAATAATGTCACAAGTGGTCCAAAAAATAGGATTAATTTTCTGTATGCAAAATATTATTTATGTTTTGTTTTTTTATGTTGGGGGGGATATGGGACCTGGACATGTCTTTGACAGAATTCATGAGTTTCTCGAAACTATTCCTGTAACTCAAGCAAGGATATGGGTTTGAAAACCCATGTTGATCAAAAATGTCAAATTAAAACAACCTGTAAGTTGCCAAATGCACAAATGTTACATGTAACACAAAAGTGCAATAACAACATTTATCTTTGGCGAATGCTTCGTTTGTGTAGCTTGGACCTGGAAGGAATCAGATTTTCGTTTTTGTACCTCTCGATTCTTTCGTTCCTCTTCCACCAAAATCTGATCGTGTCCCTTACACTCGTTCACAGAACACTCGTAGCAGACACACATGCGGTCGTTCCTGCAGTAAATGACCAGAGGTTTCAGGTGGCGCTCACAGAACTCCTCTGGCTCCCTGTAGACCGCGGCTCCTGCGCACACATCTCTCTTCGTTGGGCTGTTTACGGCAGCCGCCTCCGTTAAAACTGACATAGAAACATTACGATTGAGCTGAGGCCTCGTGGGAAACGTTTCTTTACAAACAGGGCAGTCAACGTCTTTTTCTTTGCCCTCCCAGAACTTGGAGATACATTTCTTGCAGAAAGTGTGACCGCACGGTATCGTCACTGGGAATTTAAACGGATCCAAGCAGATTGTGCACTGCATGTGATCCTCCATCATAAAGCAGCAAACCTGAAAAAATTAAATAAAATAGAAGAACAATGTCAATCAATGTCATGTGACATTAAAAAATATTTTTGGACCGCAGAGAAGTCTTGGTCGACCAATTTGGGGTTTAAGTGACCGATTCGATACTAGAGATCTAGAGAACAGGGTGACCAATGACCGATACATGCTGATATATTTATATATATGAAATAAAATGTAATGATAGCAAATAAGATGTAATTGACAACAGGTGAATGACCACTTCTGCTGATCAGCCAGCTGGGAACAGTTTTTGAAAAATGCTGATAATCAGAAAACAGATAAATAAATCATGTAGGCCAATGAGTTCTTGTTTTGGAGTAGGAAGGAAGGAAGGAAGGAAAAATGAATGGAAGGAAGGAAAAATGAATGGAAGGAAGGAAAGACGAAATGGATGGATGAATGGAAGAAATTAAGGAAGTAAAGATGGACAGAAGGAAAGAAAAAATAATGGAAGGAAAATGAATAAAAGGAAGGGAAATTAATGGAAGGAAGGAAAGATGGACGTAAAGATGGAAAGAAGGTAGGAAAGAAGAAATTGATGGAAGAGTCGAAGGAAGGAAAATTAATGGAAGGAAAGATGGATGAAAGATAGATGGAGAGAAAAGAAAATGGATGGATGGATGAATGAATGGAAGAAAGGGAAGATGGACAGAAGGAAGGCAAGAAGAAATGGATGGATGAATGGAAGGAAAAATGAATGGAAGGAAGGAAAGATGGACAGAAGGAAGGAAAGAAGAAATGGATGGATGAATGGAAGGAAGGAAAAATTAATGGAAGGAAGGAAAGAAGGAAGGAAGAATGAATGGAAGGAAGGACAAATGTAAAGATGGATGAGGGAAGGAAAGAAAAAATGGATGGATGAATGGAAGTAAGGAAAGGAGGATGGAAAGCTGGATGGACGGAAAGAAAAATGGATGGATGAATGGAAGGAAGGAAAAGAGGATGGAAAGATGGACGGAAGGAAGGAAAGAAAAAATGGATGAATGGAAGGAAGGAAAGATGGACGAAAGATGGAAAGAAGAAATGGATGGATGAATGGAAGAAATTAAGGAAGTAAAGATGGACAGAAGAAAAAATAATGGAAGGAAGGAAAATGAATGAAAGGAAGGAAGGAAGGAAAGAAGAAATGGATGGATGAATGGAAGAAATTAAGGAAGGAAGTAAAGATGGACAGAAGGAAAGAAAAAATAATGGAAGGAAAATGAATAAAAGGAAGGGAAATTAATGGAAGGAAGGAAAGATGGACGTAAAGATGGACAGAAGGAAGGCAAGAAGAAATGGATGGATGAATGGAAGGAAAAATGAATGGAAGGAAGGAAAGATGGACAGAAGGAAGGAAAGAAGAAATGGATGGATGAATGGAAGGAAGGAAAAATTAATGGAAGGAAGGAAAGAAGGAAGGAAGAATGAATGGAAGGAAGGACAAATGTAAAGATGGATGAGGGAAGGAAAGAAAAAATGGATGGATGAATGGAAGTAAGGAAAGGAGGATGGAAAGCTGGACGGACGGAAAGAAAAATGGATGGATGAATGGAAGGAAGGAAAAGAGGATGGAAAGATGGACGGAAGGAAGGAAAGAAAAAATGGATGGATGGAAGGAAGGAAAGATGGACGGAAAGAAGGAAAGAAGAAATGGATGGATGAATGGAAGAAATTAAGGAAGTAAAGATGGACAGAAGAAAAAATAATGGAAGGAAGGAAAATGAATGAAAGGAAGGAAGGAAGGAAGGAAGGGAAATTAATGGAAGGAAGGAAAGATGGACGTAAAGATGGAAAGAAGGTTGGAAAGAAGAAATTGATGGAAGAGTCGAAGGAAGGAAAATTAATGGAAGGAAAGATGGATGAAAGATAGATGGAAGAAAAGAAAAATGGATGGATGAATGAATGGAAGGAAGAAAGGACGTAAAGTTGGACAGAAAGAAGAAAAAATGAATGGAAAAAAGGAAAGGAAAAATGGATGGATGGATAAATGGAAGTAAGGAAAGATGGATGTAAAGATGGAGGAAGGAAGGAAAAATGAATGGAAGGAAGGAAAGATGGACAGAAGGAAGGAAAGAAGAAATGGATGGATGAATGGAAGAAATTAAGGAAGGAAGTAAAGATGGACAGAAGGAAAGAAAAATAATGGAAGGAAAATGAATGAAAGATAGATGGAAGGAAAGAAAAAGGATGGATGAATGAATGGAAGAAAGGAAGCAAAGATGGACGTAATGGACGGAAGGAAGAAAAGAAAAATGGATGGATGAATCAAAGGAAGGAAGGAAGGATGTAAAGATGGACAGAAAGAAGAAAAAATGGATGGATGAATGGAAGGAAAATTACGTATTGATAGAAGAAAAGAAGAAAGGATAAAAGGATTTATCGATGGATGAAAGAAATGAAGGAAGTAAAATGATGGAGGGAAAGAAGGAAAGATGGGTAGATGATGACAATGAGTTATGAAAGACAAAAAGAGAAAATGGAAGATGACAAGAAAAAGGATGGTTGGATAATGATGAATGAATGAATAGAAAGATGGTGGATGGATTTGAGCATCTATATCAGTCTTTATCTTTTATGCAGTAACTATTACTTCATACACTAGAACTCAATAGATAAACACCTCTAAAACGTGGTGAATTATTTCATAAATAACTCTCAAATGGATTCATGTGAAGAGAACATCGAAACACAGTAAATAAACAAACTCCGCCTGACCAACAACATGCGTTTATAAAGCAGCACACTCAAACGTTCAAACTTCTTCCTCGTTTAAATATAAAATGTATATTTACTCATCCAGAAATGTGAAAATGATCCTGTGCGCGCTGAAACCCCTCACGGGCAAAACTCCTCGCGCATCACGTGACACTGGAGCGCAGAGACGTGGTGACGTCACACGCGTTCTGTAAGTTGACGTCACCGCGTCTGTATGTTCAACATGGCGCTGCGCAGTGCGGCGTGTGTTCTGCTGCGATCAGCGGTGGATCTCGGGCTGAAGAATAATGCGAGAGCGCTGCGGTCCTCAGGTGAGGGACGCGGAGATTATTTGTATCGGCTCGCGTAAATGTGCCGTGATGTGTAGAAGTGCTGCTGTATGTGTGAATGTGTGTGTGTGTGCGCGCGCGCGAGCGAATGACCTTTCCTTGTTGATCTTGTGCACTTTAGATTTCTGTCTGTCTGTCTGTCTGTCTGTCTGTCTGTCTGTCTGTCTGTCTGTCTATCTATCTATCTATCTATCTGTCTGTCTGTCTATCTATCATCTATCTGTCTATCAATTTGTCTCTGTCTCTTTCTTTCTCTCTCTCTCTCTCTCTCTCTCTATCTATCTATCTGTTTGTCTGTCAATCTCTCTATTTGTTTGTCTGTCTTTCTGTCCTTTGTCTGTCTGTTGTCCTATCCTCTGTGTGTCTGTCCTCAGTCTATCTGTCTGTTTGTGTGTGTCTATCTTTCTGTCTATCTTTCTGTCTGTCTACCTCTCTATTGCATTACATACAGTATAAGTACTTTAAGCTACCATTTGTATGAAAAGTGCTCTGAATGAAGTGTATTATAATAATAGTAATAATTATTATTATTAAACTGACCCCCTGTCTGTCTGCAGCTGTTCTGGGTCACTGGTCCCCTCCTCTGGGTCCGATGCCCAATGAAGACATTGACTGGACGCAGCTGGACTCGCTAGAGAAATATCGTAGTTACACTCGCTATGTGAGAGCGGCGGAGGAGGCTGACAGGAAAGAGGTGTGGTGGAAGACCTACAGGAAGTACAGAGAAGAGGAGAAACAGGATGGTAAATCATCACTGACTGAGCCATTGATCCATGAACCAGTACAACAACAGAAACATAATCTGTTGTGCCAGCACAGTGGTATTGCATTGGATTGCCTTCCCTCCTTGCACTGGGCCTGCTCATCACTTTGATGGAATTAAAAGGATGGTTCACCCAAAAATGAAAATTCTCTCCTCATTTACTCACCCTCATGCCATCCCAGAAGTGTATGACTTTTTTTCTTAGAAATTTGTTAGAAGAGTATTTCCGCTCTGTAGGTAATCCATACTACTCCAATGGTTAAATCTATATCTTCAGAAGCTATATGATAGGTGTGGGTGAGAAACAGAACATTAATTACACTGGGGGCCAAAAGCTTGGAATAATGTACAGATTTTGCTCTTATGGAAAGACATTGGTACTTTTATTCACCAAAGTGGCATTCAACTGATCACAATGTATAGTCAGGACATTAATAATGCGATAAATTACTATTACAATTTGAATTTAATGTTTCAGAACTTCTTAAACTACTTCAAAGAGTTCTCCATGTGCAGCAATGACAGCTTTGCAGATCCTTGTTATTCTAGCTGTCAGTTTGTCCAGATACTCAGGTGACATTTCACCCCACACTTCCTGTAGCACTTGCCATAGATGTGTCTGTCTTGTCGGACACTTCTCACGCACCTTACAGTCTAGCTGATCCCACAAAAGCTCAATGGGGTTAAGATCCATAACACTCTTTTCCAGTTATCTGTTGTCCAATGTCTGTGTTTCTTTGCCTACTCTAACCTTTTCTTTTTGTTTTTCTGTTTCAAAAGTGGCTTTTTCTTATCAATACTTCCCATAAGGCCTGCACCCCTGAGTCTTCTCTTTACTGTTGTACATGAAACTGGTGTTGAGCGGGTAGAATTCAATGAAGCTGTCAGCTGAGGACATGTGAGGCGTCTATTTCTCAAACTAGAGACTCTGATGTACTTATCCTCTTGTTTAGTTGTACATCTGGTCTTCCACATCTCTTTCTGTCCTTGTTAGAGCCAGTTGTTCTTTGTCTTTGAAGACTGTAGTGAACAGTTTTTTAGCAGTTTCAAGCATTGTATAGCCTTCATTCCTCAAAACAATGATTGACTGATGAGTTTCTAGAGAAAGCTGTTTCTTTTATTTTGCCATTTTTGATCTAATATTGACCTTAAGACATGCCAGTCTATTGCATACTGTGGCAACTCAAAAACAAACACAAAGACAATGTTAAGCTTCATTTAATGAACCAAATAGCTTTCAACTGTGTTTGATATAATGGCAAGTGATTTTCTAGTATCAAATGATCAATTTAGCATGATTACTCAAGGATAAGGTGTTGGAGTGATGACTGCTGTCTAGATTTGATCAAAAATGACTTTTTTCAAATAGTGATGGTGCTGTTTTTCACATCAGTAATGTCCTGACTATACTTTGTGATCAGCTGAATGCCACTTTGGTGAATTAAAGTACCAATTTCCTTCCGAAACAGCAAAATCTGTACATTATTCCAAACTTTTGGCCGCCTGTGTAAGTCCTTTTTTTATTATAAATTATCCTCCCTGTCCAGTAGGTGGCGACATGCACAAAGAATGCAAATTGCCAAAAAACAAAACAAAAGAACTCTTAGGAGGGCTGTTTGAAAGTGGAGATTTATGGTAAAAAAGGACTTAAGTATTGATCTGTTTCTCATCCACACCTATGATATCGCTTCAGAAGACATGGATTTAACCACTGGAGTTGTATGGATTACTTTTATACTGCTTTTATGAGCTTTTTGGAGCTTTAAAATTTTGGTCACCATTCACTTGCATTGTATGGACCGACAGAGCTGAAATATTCTTCTAAAAATCTTAATTTGTGTTCAGCTGAAGAAAGAAAGTCATACACATCTGGGATGGCATGAGGGTGAGTAAATGATGAGAGAATTTTCATTTTTGGGTGAACTATCCCTTTAAGAAACGTCTCATGGGATTTTGATGTTTTTGTGTGCAGCTGTTAAGCCGGTCAACATCGGGCTCCCTTACCAGCAGCCCTCCAGGAAGACGGAAGTGAGGGAGAGGAGGAAAGTGATGAAGGAGAACAAGAAGAACCCTGAGCTGGAGAGAAATGCTCGACTGTGCAACTGTGAGTGATGCGCAGCTGAAGTTTAAGTAATAGTTCACCCAAAAATTACAATTTACTCTGTATAACTCACCGTCTTCCATGAGGAGATGTTTTGAACAATGTAGTTGGTTGATTTTTTTTCCATGTAATTATAATGAATGGAGCTTTCAAGCTTGCAAAAGTATCATTAAAATAGTCCATTTGACTTGTGCATTATATTCTAAGTCTTAGAAGTCATACCATAGCTTTGTGTGAGCAACACACTGAAATTTAAGTCGTGATTTTATTTTGTCTCCAGTTTGCATTCCCCTGGACAGAGTTAAGGCGGAATGGGAGAAGACAAACGGGCCGCACCACATCCACAGACTGGCAGAACACTATGGAATCTATAAGGACCTCTTTCCCATGGCGTATTTTGTGCCGCGTGTCATGCTGCGAGTGACGTACGGAGATGACAGCAGTGCAACGGTGCATTATGGGAATCACTTAACGCCAAGTCAGGTGAGGCGAGCTGAGTGGTACTCAAACTAACTCTGTTTTGAAATAAAGTAAACAGACTTTGATTTCCACTCTGTGTAAAATCTTTAGGCTGCACAAGCACCTCAGATAAGTTTTGATGCAGAAGAGAATTCTCTTTGGACGCTGTTGCTAACCAGCCCAGGTATAGACTTGCTTACATTAAGTCTATTCTATTCCATTCTATTGTTTTTTTAATAGGCTGTGCTCATATATGGAGCCAGTTTTATTTAGTTAAAGCATCCAAGAGTTGGTTTCTAAGATGAGCGATTATAAAACTGTAAATAATGTTTTTTTTTTGTTTTTTTTGCGTCATTTGGTTTTCAAATATGCTACTGTGGCTTAAAGGAATATTCCGGGTTCAGTATAAATTAAGCTCAACCGACAGCTTTTGTGGCATAATGTTGATTACCACAAAAATTAATTTGAATCACCCCTTGTTTATTAAAAAAAAAATGGTTTTATAGTAAAGCACTTACAATGAAGTCAATGGGGCCAGATCATAAATATTCAAATGCAAACTGTTTCAAAAGTATAGCCACAAGATGTAAACATCATACGTGTTAACATGATTTTACTGTGATAAAGTCACTTGCTAACCTTTTCCGTGTAAAGTTATATTCAATTTTACAACTTCACTGTCATGACTACTTAAGCCAGTAAACCTTGTAATCTGGTAAACACCATAACTCTTGTAAATCCCTGATTTTATCACACTAAAATCATGTTAACATGTATATTGTTTGCATCTTGTGGCTATACTTTTGAAACGGTGTGTATTTTATTGTTAATGGACTGGCCCCATTCACTTCCGTTTTAAGTGCCTCACTGTAAACATGATTAGGATTCTTCCGGTATTATTATTATTATTATTATTCCTGTAGCTCTAAATTGCCCAATAACTCAAGATCTCCTTGGTAAAAAGTTTTGAAATTTGGCACATTGATACTACAGGCCACGAGTATCTACCACACCAAAAATGGCCCACGTGAGCCTATAGGTGGCGCTACAGGCCACGCCGAAATTTGTCCATTTTCAAAGTGATGCCATTTCCACCCCATAAGTCCAACATTTCTGAAACCTGGTATATATTCCTCATTTCTCATGAGGAACAAAAAAGCCTCTAGAACCCATAAAGTCTGCCATGATGGATTTTCCTGTACAATGCAAATTTGTCCAAAACTACAAAAATCTACTCCTCCTGAACCATAGCTCAAATTGAATTGAAACTGGGTATGTATGTGTAGGACACATGTCTTAGCAAAAATGAATACAATATAAATTGGCTGAAAGGTGCGCATTTATGTAAATGTCCACATTGTCTCAATATCCGTATGTCCAAAAAATCTTATGCCATTTTGACTAATGTGTTTTCCAACCTAACAGGCTTCAAGATGACATCACTGAAGTACTGTGCAAAATTTCACCTTGATATGTCAAAAGATGACAGAATTACAGTTTACTATTATTTATCGCTAACGCTAAAATAATGCTTTACAAATCCACTAGTCATAAAACTGATTCTTTGATTCAATCATCAGTTCATATGAAGACTCTTGCAATGTTTAATAACAAATTAATGAAATGTTGTGTACATGTGTGAAGTACATATCTCTACCATGTAAATGTTTACATAATAATTATAAAACAAAATACATAAAAAAATATTTTTTTGTGGTCATCAACATTACATCATAAATAATGACAAATGAGCTTAACTTGTATTGAACCTGGAATATTCCTTTAATGGCAATTAGTCAAATGCATTATGATGTTCCTCCTCAAGAGGGCGACACAATACCTGACAGCAATTAAGTGATATTGGATATTTGCAGATGAACATCTCCTGGATGGTGAGCAGGAGTATCTGCACTGGCTGGTGTGAGTATTTCTGCTTATCGTGTATGATGCGAACCATATGAAAGCTTATTTCAGCAATGCTAAAATCCCAACACCTAGAGCTGAACTCATCGTGATCTTAATTATGCAACACTAATTAGATCCAGTCCTCTATTTTGATTGGAAAAGTGGCATTTCAGTTGCACTGGGACGCTTCACTGTTTGTATCACTCCAGTTGTCTGAGGCCACATCCACACTAATCCGTTTTCGTTTTCCAAAGTATGCAGCAATGGAGAGCGTTTTCTAAATGATCCATTTCTGGTGGAGGAAAATGACATTCTAGTGTGGATGAGAGACATAAACATGAAACTGATGCGTTTTTACTACATAGATTTCCAATGGTTGACCCTGCTTTGGCTGGATTTGTATGAAGCTAGAACAATGAATAAGTATTTCTTGAACCTGTAATTTTACAACCTGAATATTTACAGCTAATTCCACCTCTAAAATAAATAATTAAGAAAACCTGCTGTTTAAAAATACAAATTTATAAACATGCAACAAAAAACGTATTTTTTTTTTTACTGTCCAGAATTCAAATGAACAAACTTCAGATTTAAATACATTAGTCATTGTTTTAGCTCCATACATTTGCAACCATTTTTGCGAGCGTAGCAAAAATTAACAAAATATCTGCCCATAATGTGTCTGAAATGTCAGTTTCTCAATATTAACTTATTTCTTTTATACAACAGTTCATGCGGTCTCATACAGCACTTGTAACTGTGATATTGCCTCATTATTTTCTTGAAGTACCCCGAGATTAAAATCTTAACCTGTCAGTAACTATAATGAATCTCACAATATCTGTGCATGTTCATTGGAGAAATAATTATATAAAATTGCGCATTCTATTGAATTTTAATAAACACATTTAAAGCACATATGTGACCTGCACTTTGATGGAGAGCCCACTTTGGGCTCTTTTACAGTTTTTATTGATCGCTTTGGTACTATTATCGCAAGTATCTGGTAAAACCTCACAACTCTTAACTTCAAACTCATCACACTTGGAACACAGACAGTCTTTCATTCAAAACTTGCCATTGTGCATTCATTTGGATTGTAAACATCTCTCACCACACAACCATTGATTCAAAATTTTCTTGTGAAAAGTCATGAAAACATATGGTTTAATCACCAAAACACAACATAATGATATCTTTTCAGTTTAGTCGTTTTAACTACCAGTGAATCCAATAACAAACAATGCAAGATACATGTTTCAAATCGCCCTTAGAGGTGCTGAAAGTAATATGCTACAGTACTGTAAAAGACAGATTACACAGTTTTCACATTAGGCAATACACTTACATTACCCAACATTTACAGAATGTATCATTTCCATAATATCTGTCCTACGTGCAATCAAGTTGTGATCAATAAAGACATCCTCTACAATCATTTGGGCAAATTGTGATTTTCAGATATAATTGTAACAAAGGTATACTGTATAATCAAATGTACACAGTTAAAACAAATGAACTAAATGAAAACAAAACATAACATTTAGCGCACATTACATTAATTTGGATCAAGCCTGTCTTGAGCAGTTGGCCATAGATTGTCATCCACATCTCAATGAATGTCATCATTATTCATGCAACTTGGGAAAAACGTTTTGGTATGGCGAATCCATGCTTGACATTGGCCTACACTGAGGTCATCACATGCCTCATCAATGGCCTGAAGGAGGTTGGCGAAGGGGTTGGCAATCATATACCTTCCACCTCCATGCTGAAAAAAATTCCTCAGTAGGGTTGAGGAAAGGAGAGTATGGGGCAGGTAGGGTCATGAATCGGGGATAGGCCTGAAACCATGCTTGAACCACCTCTGCATGGTGGAACCTGACATTGTCCCACACAGTTACGTAGGTGACCCCTTCACCTTGACATGCCGGCTCAATTTAATTGAGAAACTCAATGAGATCTGCAGCGTTGTAGGAGCCAAGTAATGGCCTACGTCCCATCTTCAGAGATAGCTGCGCACATGGAGATGTTTCCTCCACGTTGTCCAGGCACTTGGACAGTGGCCCGTTGGCCGATGAGGTTCCGTCCACGGCGACGAGTTTTGGCCAGGTTAAAGCCCAATTCATCAACAAAAATGTACTTGTGATGGTTCACATCAGCATCAAGCACCATCACCCTCTAAAAAATATATTTCGGTTAGTTCTTTTTACAGTGTAGTTCCAGTATACATATGAAGTAGGCGATGCATCAAATAGTAACAGTAATACAGTATATAGTGCTGTACCTGAACATACTCAGCCCTCAGTTGTTTCAACCGGTCATTGTTTCTCTCAAAAGGCACCAGGTAAATGTGTTTCATTGATACCTGGTGCCTCTTCAAAAGGCGAGCTACTGTTGGTAGGCTGATGGATGCCACATTAGCAAAGGCGTAATTGTTCTCCTCAATTGCCTGCTTTATTTCATACAGCCGTATATCTTTCCTGGCCCTCACCATTTCCACCACTGCCCACTCCTGCTGGTTGGTCAGCACACGGCCACGGCCAACATTATGGGGTTTTCTGTCAGTTCTAAGCATAGAACAGAGTATACTGTCAATAGATCATACTGTAAGAATACTGTTACGTGTTTTATGAATTTACATGCATTACAATTTACTGTAAATGTAATGGTAAAGCATAGTATATATCCTCCAGACTTACCGGTTTTCTTGGCGAAATGTTCGGATGATAGAATTGACGGTTGATCTTTTTAGATTTGGATCAACTAATCTGGCAGCCTCTGCCATAGTAAGGCCTCGGTTCACCACATGATCAACGATGATGGCCCAGACTTCATTAGAGACAAATGTTCTGCCTCCCTCTGATGACCAACCCTTCGACGGGCCCCATGCCCACCTCTCTGACGGTGCCCATGCCCACCTCTCTGACCTCTCTGTTGGTGCCCATGCCCACCTCTCTGTTGGTGCCCATGCCCACCTCTCTGTCCTCTCTGTTGGTGCCCGTGCCCACCTCTCTGACCTCTCTGTTGGTGCCCGTGCCCACCTCTCTGACCTCTCTGTTGGTGCCCGTGCCCACCTCTCTGTCCTCTCTGTTGGTGCCCATGCCCACCTCTCTGTCCTCTCTGTTGGTGCCCGTGCCCACCTCTCTGACCTCTCTGTTGGTGCCCATGCCCACCTCTCTGATGGATCCCTTGTCCACAAGCTCTTCCTATTCCTTGCTGTCTATCCTGCTCAATGTTGAAAGAAATTGCCAGTGTTTGCACCCCCCCTTTTACTGTATATGGTGACCAATTGTGGTTACCACTATGTGAAATCAATTAGCAATAACGAGTATTCATTATGTGTGGTTACATGTAATTTAGATGTTTATACAAACACATTTTATTTGCGTAGTTCTCAAAATCCATATACTGTATATAGCTGACAAACCAATTTTAAATTTATAGGTTTACCAAACGGTTCAGTGATTAACCATTAAGAGCAGTTGGATTAAGTGTTGGTCAAATGCATTTACGCAAATCAGAAGAGAAGCATATCAAAAGTATTGTGAGCATTGCATTGTGAAAGACAGTTACTTCATATGAAAGGTATTTCTTTGATAACACACTGATTAGGTGTGGTGGAAAAGTTACTGGGTTATTTTGTGTGTTGTACTTAGTCAATTGAACAAAAAACAGCCTTTTTGATGATCTGCTTTGAGTTTTCTACTAAGAGTTGTGAGGTTTTACCACATACTTGCGATAATGGTACCAAGCTGATCAACAAAAACTGTAAGAGTGGTAGGCTTCAAGCGCAGCACTACGCAATACGTCATACTCCCACTTCAGTGGGCGTAGCCATGATGTTGTGATATTTTCGTGCAATTATGCGCAAAGTCTAGGCGCAAGCAGCTTATGCACAACGTGCTTATGGGCAGGTCAAGTGCAAATTAATTTGGAGTTTTTTCTCCAGACTAGTGCCCGACCGATATATCGGTCGACCGATATTATCGGCCGATATTAGACTTTCACCAATGTATCGGTATCGGTGTATATGTTTACTGATATGCGCCGATATGAAAACTTTTTTCAGAGCATATAATGCATAAAACAATGCTTTAGAATTGGTGTCATTACGTAGTTTGTCCAACAGAGCGCGCTCCAACTCCACTGTTTACAGAGCTGAACTGACGGTGGTTCTGCAGACAGGGCGGAGTTCAGCGGTGTGTTCTCCGTAAATTGCTAACTAGTTTGCGAAATACATACTGGAAAGTTAATATACAATGACCCCATCATTTTATATAACTAATATAATGTTAACCCTGTCCCTGACAACCATGTCACTCATGTCTGTTTGCTGTTAGCCAGCTATACAACTACGCTAAGTTGTAACGTACGTATAGCTGGTGCAACCGGCACCTGATGTTTATTTAGCTTTTTATTTTATTTGAATTTATTCTTTATTTTAATGGTCAGCCATTGACTGACACTAAACATACAGTACTGATGTTTATTAAGCTATTTATTGTATTTTTATTTATTCTTTACTTGAGTCAGTGCAGTCAGTAATGTAGCAGATTGAAAGGTAAACATCAGAGCATCTATTTGCAGCTTAGCAGATAATGGTGTGGTGGTGGATTGTGTCTGTTGAGTGTTGATTTCACGCTATGTTGTTACCTAGTTGGTGAGACACAATGCTGGAAAGTAAATAAAGTCCATCTTTTGCTTTCTGTGGCAGTGAGCTTATAGCTTACTAGCTAACCACATAGCTACTTTCATACCTTGTCAGCATGTTAATGTATTCACCAAACTGTATTGTTCAGGATTCACAGTTTGGTACCCCCTTCAACCGAACAATTCGAGTCGTTGCATTTATAAAATGTAATATTTAAAAGTCTGGTTTTCCAGACATTAAAATAGGATACGTAATTAAAGTAGATTTAATACATAGTATATTTGCCCTGTGTAAATAATAATATATAGGAACTTTATCTAAAATAAATGAGGGGTGATAAATAAATACTAATACTGCTGGAAAAATAGACATTTATTCATTTTAATATATTATATTTTGAATGTGTTGATACTTGACACTGGGCGACGCACCGTTAGATCGGTTTCATACTGAAGAGCCGCTTAAAAGTACATTTTTTTTCTCTCTCTCGTAAATGTAAATGAGTGTAAATGCCAACACCATCATATATGTCGAAAGGACTGAAGCCTGTCAACCAAAACATGAGCTCATTGATGTCATTAAATATCAGTCTGCTTTTTTATTCCATCAGTTACTCCTGGTCGGAGTCTGCCGTAAATATTTAGTTTATGCATAGCGTTATGTCCTACATAAATGTAATGGTGCAATGCTCAAATATTTAGTAGTGCATACATTTTGACTTGGTACCCATTTATGCCACAACTAGGCTAAGTTGTAACGTACGTATAGCTGGTGCAACTGGCCCCTGATGTTTATTTAGCTATTTATTTTATTTGAATTTATTTATTTTAATGGTCCGCTGTTGACTGATACTAAACATACAATAAATAGCTTAATAAACATCAGTATTTTTATTTATTCTTTATTTTCTCAGTGTTCATTTCTAGAATTTGTTGACAGTGTATAATAATAATGTCAAATTTTCTTTGATAAAAATATTTAAGAAAGCAGCCTTCTGAGTACCTTTGCATATTCATATCGGTGCAAAATTGGTGCACAATCTACATAGAAAAGGTCTGTTTTCATTCCAGCTCAAGAATTAACTATATCGGCCATCATATCGGTAATCAGTGAATTTTCCCCCTCTAAAATCGGTATCGGCCTCAGAAATCCCATATCGGTCGGGCTCTACTCCAGACTGTGACAGTTTTACCCGTCGGTGTGACAATTTTATTATAGGTCGCACTGGTGCTACTTCAACCAACTCTCTCTTGCTCTCCGTTTATAAGCTGCTGTTTTCTGTAAAGCATTATCAGCCGGCAAAAACTTCAAAAGTGGAACGAAACAGCGTTATGTGCTACCTGTATTAATGAACAGAGTTGCGCGAGCGCAGAGCAGGTGCGTTTACTCGCTGACCGGTCTTGAGCTCTTAACTGCGATGTGCAGCGTACATCTTGGTTACTTTTTATTTTACAGTGTCCTTGTTACAGTGTAATTACACAAGTAAGTACTGAGTAATATTAATTAACAACATGTACTCACTATAGGTTTAGGGTTAGGGTTTCGATTACTATAGTCAATACATGTTAATATGTTCGGGCACTATGAGTGTCATTGAGCGGATATCTTCCGTGCCAGTGGACACACAGCAAGAAGCACTGAGAAGTATGGCACGAGTCGCAGAAACCATTTGAATTCGGCACAGGATTATCTGGTAAAATCTTCTATGAAAACCCTAAGTGAGTAAACTAGTTTAAAATCATATTAAACGGCCCGACACAGCATTGACAAATGAACAGGAGCAGACCAAAACTAAATTAGCAGACTTTTCACACATCAGCGCCCTTTAAAGACCATAAATTTACTATTGTAATACTAACTGTATTAACAGTAGTATATTAGACAAATATTTTCAGAATATAATATTATCATACTATAACTATAGCTTATTAATTTTATAATAGGCTACATTAGGGTGTGAGGGAATACCTTTCATTTTGTTGCAACTATAGCAGTTTCTAAAAGTATTTATCATTTAGTTAGACTTTTTTAGGGTAGTGTTTCATCACAAAAATGCCATAGTCTCTTCAGAAATCATGTCACACCTAACCATGGTAGTGAAGATGCATGCTTGGCTTCACCTCAGGTTACCATGGTTTTGTAACTAAAACACTGGTAACACTTTACAATAAAGTTCCATTAGTTATGCATTAAGTATCATGATCAAACAATTAACAATATATGTTTTATAGCATTTATTAATCTATGTTAATGTTAGTTAATAAAAATACAATTGTTCATTGTTAGTTCATGTTAACTTATGTTAACCAAAACACTTTTAAAACTATAAAAACTCTGGCAAATCTGCATAAGGGCAAATGCAATATAGAATAAAGGGCTTTAAAGGAATATTCCGGCTTCAATACAAGTATAGCTCAATCAACAGCATTTGTGGCATAATGTTGATTACCACAAAAATTGATTTCGACTCGTTCCTTCTTTTCTTAAAAACAAAAAGCAAAAATCTGTGTTACAGTGAGTCACTTACAATGGAAGTAAATGGGGCCAATTTTTGGAGGGTTTAAAAGCAAAAATTTGAAGCTTATAGTTTTATAAAAGCAATTACATTAATTCTTCTGTTAAAACTTGTTTATTATTTGAGCAATAAAGTTGTTTAAATCATTTTTACAGTCATTTTAGGATTTTAGGGTTTGACATTACATCGTCATGGTAACAAAGTTGTGAAATTGGCTATAACTTTACACAGATGCAGTTAGTAAGTGATTTTAACACACGTTATGTCATGTAATACTTTTGAAAAAGTATTTTAACGTTCAAAAATTAACCTACATTTCCAAATGTCAACAAAAAATCCTAAACTTAAATGACAATTAAAAATGACAGTAAAAATGACAATTTAGAGAACTTTTACAGCTCAAATAACAGATTCATTTTAACAAGAATTAATGTAAGTGCTTTTATAAAATTATAAGCGTCACATTTCTGCCTTTTAAACCCTCCAAAAATTGGCTCCGTTGACTTCCATTGTAAGTGACTCTCTGTAACCTCAACTTATGCTTTTTTTTATTTTTTTTTAAGAAATACATTTTTCTGGTAATCAACATTATACCACAAATGCTGTCGATTGAGCTTAAGTTGTATTGAACCCGGAATATTCTGGATATTTGGAACGCTCTCAGGAGACTATTTCCAGTCATACCAGTGCAGCTCCTATCTACTTGAATGGGGGAACACCAAAATCTCAAAAACTGTTTGCCAAGCTTACGTTTAAATGACATATTTCAAATCAGCAGTCAAATCTGACAACACTGGTATCATAAATTGTGCTTCTTTACCTCATATTATGCCACAAAGTGCAGTTTTCCCGGCTTGTATAGCTAATGCGCATATACATTCTCGAGTTGATTGACAGGCGATTGGCTCTTTGTCTGTAAGGCAGGACTTCCTTTCTACATCTGTTGACCGTTGGGCGCTAGAGCTTCTTGGTTGGCCGTTCTAACCTCTCCCATTCATTTTAATAGAAGTGGCCCGTCTCTGTTAAATACAGTGCATCCGGAAAGTATTCACAGCGCTTCACTTTTTCCACATTTTGTTATGTTACAGCCTTATTCCAAAATTGATAAAATTCATTATTTTCCTCAAAATTCTACAAACAATACCCCATAATGACAACATTTGTTTGAAATCTTTGCAAAATTTATTAAAAATAAAACCCCAAAAAAATCACATGTACATAAGTATTCACAGCCTTTGCTCAATACTTTGTTGAAGCACCTTTGGCACCAATTACAGCCTCAAGTCTTTTTGAGTATGATGCTACAAGCTTGGCACACCTATTTTTGGGCAGTTTCTCCCATTCTTCTTTGCTGGACCTCTCAAGCTCCATCAGGTTGGATGGGGATCGTCGGTGCACAGCCATTTTCAGATCTCTCCAGAGATGTTCAATCGGGTTCAAGTCTAGGCCACTCAAGGACATTCACAGAGTTGTCCCGGAGCCACTCCTTTGTTATCTTGGCTGTGTGCTTAGGGTCGTTGTCCTATTGGAAGATGAACCTTCGCCCCAGTCTGAGGTCCAGAGCGCTCTGGAGCAGGTTTTCATCAAGGATGTCTCTGTACATTGCTGCATTCATCTTTCCCTCGATCCTGACTAGTCTCCCAGTTCCTGCCGCTGAAAAACATCCCCACAGCATGATGCTGCCACCACCATGCTTCACTGTAGGGATGGTATTGGCCAGGTGATGAGCGGTGCCTGGTTTCCTCCAGACATGATGCTTGCCATTCAGGCCAAAGAGTTCAATCTTTGTTTCTCATGGTCTGAGAGTCCTTTAGGTGCCTTTTGGCAAACTCCAGGCGGGCTGTCATGTGCCTTTTACTGAGGAGTGGCTTCTGTCTGGCCACTCTACCATACAGGCCTGATTGGTGGAGTGCTGCAGAGATGGTTGTTCTTCTGGAAGTTTCTCCTCTCTCCACAGAGAAATGCTGGAGCTCTGTCAGAGTGACCATCGGGTTCTTGGTCACCTCCCTGACTAAGGCCCTTCTCCCCCGATCGCTCAGTTTGGCTAGGCGGCCAGCTCTAGGAAGAGTCCTGTGGTTCCAAACTTCTTCCATTTACAGATGATGGAGGCCACTGTGCTCATGGGGACCTTCAGTGCTGCAGAAATTTTTCTGTACCCTTCCCCAGATCTGTGCCTCGATACAATCCTGTCTCGGAGGTCTACAGACAATTCCTTGGACTTCATGGCTTGGTTTGTGCTCTGACATGCAACTGTGGGACCTTATATAGACAGGTGTGTGCCTTTCCAAATCATGTCCAATCAACTGAATTTACCACAGGTGGACTCCAATCAAGTTGTAGAAACATCTCAAGGATGATCAGTGGAAACAGGATGCACCTGAGCTCAATTTTAAGTGTCATGGCAAAGGCTGTGAATACTTCTGTACATGTGATTTTTTTGGTTTTTTATTTTTAATAAATTTGCAAAGATTTCAAACAAACTTCTTTCACGTTGTCATTATGGGGTATTGTTTGTAGAATTTTTAGGAAAATAATGAATTTAATCCATTTTGGAATAAGGCTGTAACATAACAAAATGTGGAAAAAGTGAAGCGCTGTGAATACTTTCCGGATGCACTGTAAATAGTCCCTGACTTGAATCAACATCAGCCTGATGAAAGGAGTCCAAATTCAGTCTCACTGTAAGAATAATTTAGCCCTTTCTAAATTAGGTGTTAACTTTTTATTTTTTATAGATGTTATATACCTTGTTGTTGTTAATACCAGTAAATTTACAGCTGCATACCAACTCAAAATCAATGCCTTACCATTGAATGAGCACTTCAGTGGGGCAAAATAGGCAATATTATTGGTAATAGCACTTATTTTTGTAATATAATAATAATATAAATTGTATTATTAGTTTCTAAATTTGTCATTTTATAGACGTGCTTCTCAGTCTTGGTGCAATGACCCGTTTCTCTGGAAAAAATAGCAAATTGCGCCTTGCGCCACTTCATTAACATACAATACACCCAAAGTGTGCGTGCATGCACCCACAGATAGTGCAAACACTCCCACCCATGCCCACTTGCGCTGGCACAAAAATTGGATATGACGTGGTGCACGGTTGATGCACCTAGCGCGGCCATGAAAATAGAACCCTTTAAGTTTAATGGACTAAAAAGAAAAAGGGAAAGTCTCAGCTTCCTAAAGATATAATTATAATGTTTCTAATTATTTGTTTTTCAGTGCATAAAACTCAATGTGTTTCTGGGTCAAATAGTCACAAAATGATGCAGCAGGTCACATATCTAAAGTTTTTATGCCATTATACACTTGTCAATTGATTTTTTTTGTTGCACATTTAATTTAGCATTTGTATTTCTACCTCAATCACATGGACTTGTGAACTCCTCTTTGGAAAAGCTTGACCGAGATAAGTTGGTGATGTCAGTTTCTATCTTTATGAAAATTAAAATAGTGGGAATATACCGGGAAATGCATTGATATCAGGAGAAGAGGTCTGTCATTACATCAGCCCCTTCCCAGCCAGAGGAACAGGCTTTCACAGATACATCTACATCCTGTTTAAACAAGACGCCCCTGTGGATTTCAGCAGTGACTGTCGGCCCTCCTCGTGGTGAGCTAAAGCTCTAGATTTTACTCTCTCTGCACGATTTTGCAAATACTAGTAAAATTCCTTTTGAAGTGGAACTGGGCGGGAGCCTAGAATATATCATTTTTAGAGAATCATTTTGAGTGTTTGTAGAAATTGGTATTTTCCCCCTGTGATATTCATAGCTACAGTTTGAAGCAGCGGACTTTCCAAACGATAGACTTCTACAGGAAACACCAGCATGTGATCACTCCAGCTGGTCTTGCGTTCTTTCAGAGCCAGTGGGATGAATCTGTCACTAACATCTTTCATGAGCTATTTAGTGAGTAACACACAAGTTTCTTTGCACACAAAAGAATTCTAGATAGGCCAACTCTTGTTTTTCCTGTATTGAAAGGCACATTTTCTAGAAAATCAAAATAGTTACCCGCAGATTTCATTTATTCAATGTTTCTCAATCCTTACTCAAATTATGCAGTGTTGTTAGGAAACATCCTGGGGTACTAACACACTTGCTTAAACTCATCAGCTTGTTCGTAGAGGCTCCATGAGTTTAATGGGATGGATAAAATTAGGCAGACATTCAAAATGTGCAGGATCCCACATAACAGTTCATAACGTATTCCTTATGCTCTCTAAAGCTGCGATCTCTTGAGTGAAGTCCAATGTGCCATTCTCGAAACCATTTGAAAAATGATCAACTTTTATACAGGCTTAGACTAGTTTTGTGATCCAGACATCTGCCCTTCAAACATGTGTTTAGAACAAGCTGTTGTGACCTGCATTTACACTCTGTCGGATCAAAGAAATTTCACCTCTAAGTCGTGTCATGAGAACTGGCATGTAAACTCACAGACTCACTGGAAATGAAAACAACCACTGCTTATACTTGTTGATTGTATCATTTAATAAATTCCACAGATATGAGAGAGCCGGTGTTTGAGTACGATAGGCCACCAGTGTATCACCCGCCTCAGAAGAAATACCCGCATGGACAGCCGCTCCGATACCTGGACCGTTACAGAGATGGAACAGCGCACACCTATGGAATTTATTAAACACCCATATATCATGTTCATTCTACTATTAAAATTACAGGTTTTTGCTTCTAATAAACTATGTGTGTTATGGAACATGTTGCATGTGTACTGAATGAGAGTGAAGTTGTGCCTGTTGTAGTGTTTGAGAAAGTGGAGTGATTTCTGTTGCAAGGTATTACAAACAAAAACTAATTTTGGTGGCAAAGTAGCTATAAAAATTAATTTCAGTGGCAAAGTAGCAAAAAAAATTTATTGGTTGGCAAAGTGGCAAACAAACTTACTTCTTTGGCAATGTACTGTAGCAAATGAACTCATTTCATAAACAAATTTCAGTGTCAAGCAGCAAACAAACTAATTTTGGTGGCAAATAGCAAACAAACTGATTTTAGTGGCAATGTAGCAAAACAAAAAAGCAAACAAAAACTCTTCAGTGGGAAAGTAGCAAATAAAAACTGATTTTGGCAAACAAAAACTAATTGAATTGCTAATGTAGCAAAGAATTCTGATTTCAGTAGACAAGTAGCAAACAAACTAATTTTAATGTCAAGCAGCAAACAAACTAATTTCAGTTTCAAAGTAGCAAACACTTATTTCAGTGGAAATGTAGCAAACAAAAATTAAGTTGGTAGTGAAGTAGAACCAAATTAATTTCAGTAACAAAGCAGCAAACAAAAAATGATTTCAGTGGCAAAGTAGCAAACAAAAACTAACTTCAGTGGCAAAACCAAATTAATTTCAGTAGCAAAAACAATCAATTTGGTGGCAAAGTAGCAAAAAATACATATTTTGGTGGCAGAGTAGCAAACAAAAACTAAAAGAAGCAAAACTAATTTCAGTGGCAAAATGACAAACAAAAACTAATTTCAGTGGCAAAGTGCATGGCAAACAATGACCAGCTTCATTGGCAATGTACAAACAAACTAATTTCAGTGGCAAAATGACAAACAAAAACTCATTTCAGTTGGCAAAGTGGCAAACAAAAACTCATATTGGTGGCAAAGTACCAAACAAACAAATTGCAATGGACGGGTAGCAAACAAAAACTAGTTTAAATGGCAAAGTAGAAAACAAAACTAAGTTCAGCGGCAAAGTAGCAAACAAAAACTAACTTTAGTGGAAAAGTAGCAAAAACAATCAATTTGGTGGCAAAGTAGCAAAATAATATATATATATATATATATATATTATTTTGGTGGCAGAGTAGCAAACAAAAACTAAGTTCAGCGGAAATATAGCAAACAAAAACTAACTTCAGTGGCAAAGTAGCAAAAAACAAAAATGTTGGTGGCAGAGTAGCAAACAAAAACTAAAAGAAGCAAACAAACTAATTTCAGTGGCAAAGTGCATTGCAAACAATGACCAGCTTCATTGGCAATGTACAAACAAACTAATTTCAGTGGCAAAATGACAAACAAAAACTAATTTCAGTTTGCAAAGTGGCAAACAAAAACTCATATTGGTGGCGAAGTACCAAACAAACGAATTGCAATGGACGGGTAGCAAACAAAAACTAGTTTAAATGGCAAAGCAGAAAACCAAAACTAAGTTCAGCGGCAAAGTAGCAAACAAAAACTAACTTCAGTAGCAATGTAGCAAACAAACTAATTTCATTAGCAATTTCAGTGGCAAAAAATACATAAATTGGTGGCAAAGTAATATATAGGAAATATGATTTTGGTGATTAAAATGATAAACAGTGGTCTAGTCCTTATGTCAAGTAATTAGCCAGACTGTTGTTATTTCACCATTTTGAGACTCAAAGTTGAAACTAACTGATGTCAAGGCTACATGGTCTGGACAATTCATGAACAAAGGTTTGTTTCAGTCTGAATTCACCCACACACTCAGAACACATCTGGGTCCAGTCCTGAGAGTTTTAGATTACACATTTAGTGGAATGTGTTTTTAGAATTATACTGTTACACTGTACACACAGCTCAGCACTGAACAAAACTGTACTGTAGAGGCTGTTAGTCTCCATGAAAAATCTTATAATGAGTTCAGTCTAAAGTCTTTTTTGCCTGTATCTGCAATCGTTTTGTATTAACTTTATTAAAGAAATACATATCCATTTATACAGATAGAGGTCAAAGGTCAGGGACAGTGCTAACTAAGTAATCTTAACATGAAAAGTCAGTCTGAAAACACAAATCTAGCAGGAAACAGCATATACACAAAAATATTAAATAATATAAAACCGCTTTGCGTTGTGCCTTACCCATTGTAAAATCTACAAAACTGATAAAAAAAAAAAAAAGTATGTTATTATGCTCTCTGATTGGACAATCGCAGCATTTGACAATTGCTAATATTTTCATGTAATGACCGCTAAACTGTATAAATGACCGTCATTCCAAGCAATCAATTTCCTACATCGCTGTTTAAGTTTCTTCTTTTGTAATAAAATAACTTAAACTCAAATCAATACTTCATGTCCATGTTTATTTAATTGGTAGATAGCTGTGTAACAAGCAGGATAATTTGCTGTCCGTTGGTCATTATCGAAATAATATCAAAATAATCCCCTCTTCAGGATGACGCAAAGCCTGATCACCCTATTGAGGTTTATTTACACCATTGCTTATTCATTATGTAAAAACATGTTTCATATCATTTAAGCTTCAGTCTGTTTCCATTCATACAATTTCACAACACACATTTTTGTTTATTCTGGACAAATGACAAGAAGTCAACACAACGGAAAGAGGCATATGTAAACTACCATTACAGCAACTGGTCCAACTTCATTTTAAGCATTCATCATGGTGCCAGTAGTACTTTCAGTAAACAGTAGTGATAATCATAAGTGTAAGTCATGACATCATAGTTTAGTCATTGCATTGATATCTAACTGGACACTAAAACTACTTTTCTTTTTCTGTTAATTTTAGTTTATAAAAATACAATTACTCGTTGTTAGTTCATATTTTAGGTCATTTTTAATTTTAAAATGTTGTAACTAACATTAACCAAGATTAATAAAGTACTGTTCATTTAACGAATGTAGTTAACTGACGTTACAACCCGTGTTACCAGTAATAGTTCACCCTTAATTGAAAATACTGGCATGATTTACTTACTTTCATGTCTATCAAACAGATGCGTCTAAAGGCAAATGAGATTTGATATCTACAGATGAGGGGAAGACTTTCAGGGAATAAAGTTTAATTCAGACTTAAAGTTTGGTAACAAACAAAAACTGATTTAAGTGGAAAAGTAGTAAACAAAAACAGATTGTGTTAGTAAAGTTGCAAACGAAAACTGATTAAAGTGGCATATTAGCAAAGAAAAACTGATTTTGGTAGTAAAGTAGCAAACGACTACTGATTAAAGTGGCATATTGGCAAACAAAAACAGATTTCAGTGGCAAAGTAGCAAAAAAAACTGATTTAAGTGGCAAAGTATTAAACAAAAACTAATTTAAGTGACAAAGCAGCAAACAAAATCTGATTTAAGTGGCAAAGTATTAAACAAAAACTAATTTAAGTGGCAAAGCAGCAAACAAAATCTGATTTAAGTGGCAAAGTATTAAACAAAAACTAATTTAAGTGGCAAAGTAGCAAACAAAATCTGATTTAAGTGGCAAAGTATTAAACAAAAACTAATTTAAGTGGCAAAGTAGCAAACAAAAACTAATTTAAGTGGCAAAGTAGCAAACAAAAACTAATTTAAGTGGCAAAGTATTAAACAAAAACTAATTTAAGTGGCAAAGCAGCAAACAAAATCTGATTTAAGTGGCAAAGTAGCAAACAAAAACTAATTTAAGTGGCAAAGCAGCAAACAAAATCTGATTTAAGTGGCAAAGTAGCAAACAAAAACTAATTTAAGTGGCAAAGCAGCAAACAAAATCTGATTTAAGTGGCAAAGTATTAAACAAAAACTAATTTAAGTGGCAAAGTATTAAACAAAAACTAATTTAAGTGGCAAAGCAGCAAACAAAATCTGATTTAAGTGGCAAAGTAGCAAACAAAAACTAATTTAAGTGGCAAAGCAGCAAACAAAATCTGATTTAAGTGGCAAAGTAGCAAACAAAAACTAATTTAAGTGGCAAAGCAGCAAACAAAATCTGATTTAAGTGGCAAAGTATTAAACAAAAACTAATTTAAGTGGCAAAGTAGCAAACAAAATCTGATTTAAGTGGCAAAGTAGCAAACAAAAACTAATTTAAGTGGCAAAGTAGCAAACAAAATCTGATTTAAGTGGCAAAGTAGCAAACAAAAACATATTTTGGTTACATAGTAGTAAACAAAAACTGATTTAAGTGGCATTGGAAACAAAAACTGATTTTGATTGTAAAGTCGCAAACAAAAACAGATTTCAGTGGCAAAGTAGCAAACAAATACTTATTTTGGTAGTAAAGTAGCAAAGAAAAACTGATTTTGGTTGTAAAGTAGCAAACAAAAACTGATTAAAGTGGCATATTGGCAAACAAAATCTGATTTTGGTTGTAAAGCAGCAAACAAAAACAGATTTCAGTGGCAAAGTAGCAAACAAATACTTATTTTGGTAGTAAAGTAGCAAAGAAAAACTGATTTTGGTTGTAAAGTAGCAAACAAAAACTGATTAAAGTGGCATATTGGCAAACAAAATCTGATTTTGGTTGTAAAGCAGCAAACAAAAACAGATTTCAGTGGCAAAGTAGCAAAAAAACTGATTTTGGTAGTGAAGTAGCAAACAAAAACAGATTTATTGGCAAAGTAATAAACAAAAACTGATTTTAATTGCAAAATAGCAAACAAAAACTGTTTTTAGTGGCAAAGTACTATAAAGGAAATATGATTTTGGTGAACACACCAATCCTTTTGTCATGTTATCAGCCAGACGGATTCACTACCCGATTAAACAACTTAAATTTCAGTCTTTTCCTCACACAAAGCTATCTAATGGCTTCAGAAGACTTGGAATACAGCACATGAATCACATGGACTACTTTAATGGTGCCTTTATGTTGATTTTGTTTTACTTTTTGTAGCTCAACATCCCCTGTATCCTTTCATTGTATAGCAAAGAGCGCCATGAACATTCTGCTAAACTCCTACTTTTGTGTTCCTTTTTTGGGTTTGGAATGACATGAGGGTGAGTAAATGGTAACAGAATTTACAATTTGGGTGAACTATCCATTAACATTTCAAAAACATTTTTACCACCTCAACAAGCTGGATTTTTGATCGCGCTGCCATTGGATTCAGGCCCTCCACAGTCTGTAATCAAGGAACTCTGGCACACTGGTCTTCTGTGTTTATTATTCTGGGCAGCGTTTCAGCAAGATTTACACAATCTTATTGAGTTCCTGGGCTGTTAAACTTAGGACCAGGCAAGTTTCAACATCTCCTCCACATCCAGTAGTTTTTCCCTGGGTTTTCCGAGGGACTTGCCTCTACTCTCCTCTTCTGCGTCAATCTTCTCCCATTCTGAAAATAACACTGTTTTCACACCTATTGAGACACAGATATTCCCATGATGATTTTTTCCCCCAATGCAATTAAATAAATATTCCATTTGCATGCCAAAACTTGTTTCAAGCCTGTGGTTTAGTACCATGGTGCACAATTCCCACAGAATCATAAAACAGCACAGGAATGTGGGTGTGGGGAGTGTAAATGGAAAAATATTGGATGTGAAATTTTTATAGAGGGTATATTATAGTTTTTGATAAAAGTGTGACCTCGTGTTTGTAGAAGGGCAGCGATCGCCTGTGCACCCAGTTTGTTGATTGACACGTCCAGCTTGCCTGCCTCTATATCCTGCAATAAAACACGTGCTGTATCAAAACTGTCGTTCATGGTGGTGGCGATCACACCAGTCGGTCCTCGCTTGACCCAGCCGCTGCAGTACAGACCTGCCAAAAATGAAACACACTATTAAGGATACACATCCGAACTCTCAACACACACACACAAAGGGCTGTCAATCGGTTAAACATTTTAATTGAATTAAATATATGACATATCGATTAATAAATATAATAAAATTGCAATTAATTGCAAATATAACACGATTCTCTAGAATACTCAATACTGATTGGTCAATCGTGCAATCCAGTGGTCAGATATTTCTAAATAATGACCGCACGGTCATCCAGTTATTGCGAGTCAATCTTTCTACTTCTCGCATCACTCTGCGATCTCTTAAAGTGAGCTAATACATTTTAATAATTTCAACTCTAATAAACATTAAATGTCCATTTATTTATTTATTTATTTGGCAAAATAAAAACAAACAAAATTCAAATTGCAAACCAGAGGATGAATTCATCCGTTTCTGGAGACTATGTGGTCTCTTTCTTCTCCTATAATAACATGATTTCAACAAATCAACATTTCATGTCCATTTCTTTATTTGGCAATTAGTCGAGTAATAAGTAGGATAACGAGCAGTCAGAAGGTAATTTTCGCAAAATGAACACCAACAAAACTCAAAATTGAAACCAGAGGTGGAATTTAGCCGTTTCTGGAGAAGCCACGATTTCTTTCTTTTCATATAATAATGTAATTTCAATGCAAATCAATATTTCAAGTACTTTTATTTATTTATTTGGTAGGCAAAAATGTAATGAGCAGGATCATTTCCAGTCAGCCTGTTATTATTAGGCAGGAGCATTATCGAGTAATTTTGTAGTCGGGTACCATAACGCAAAAAAAAAAAAAAAAAAGTAATCTATTACTCATAAATTAAAGTGTACATTGAAAATACAAGGTATGACATGTACATCTCCATTTTATTCTGACCAAAATCAATGAAATCACTAAGTAATTATGACTTCTGAGCTTGAAAAAAGAAACCGCCCATGAAGACTACGAGGCAGCAATTAGTGGTTCCTGGTAGGGAGTCTCAGGAGAAGAGGCCACACACAAATTCTCACACTCCTCTCACCCGTTGTGTCCTGAACTCTTCCCATGTCATTGGGTATGATGGCTCGTCGGGGGTCAAAGGGCACATCAGGGTCGATGGGAATTGTCTTATAACCGATACTGCTGATGATCAAACCACACTCCAGATCCTCAAGTTGACCTGTAGGCACTGCCCGTGCAACCTCCCCTGACCCCTGAAAACACACACAGAGGTCACGCCCAGAAACATCAATATTGTTAATATACTCATGGATAAAGGGGGTGCATGCATTCATCTGTAAATAAAAGATATCAGTGGATTCACAGGGTGGAAAGTTTAAACTTACAGTTGAAGTCAGGAGTTTACATACACTTAGGTTGAAGTCATTAAAACACATTTTTTAACCACTCCACAGATTTCATATTAGCAAACTATAGTTTTAGCAAGTCGTTTAGGACATCAACTTTGTGCATGACATGAGTAATTTTTCCAACAATTTTTTACAGACAGATTGTTTCACTTTTAATTGACTATATCACAATTCTAGTAGGTCAGAAGTTTACAATCATTAAGTTAACTGTGCCTTTAAGCAGCTTGGAAAATTCCAGAATATGATGTCAAGCCTTTAGACAGTTAACCAGTTAGCTTCTGATAGGTGGTGTACTGAATTGGAGTTGTACCTGTGGAT
Source organism: Myxocyprinus asiaticus (assembly GCF_019703515.2). Taxonomy (NCBI): domain Eukaryota; kingdom Metazoa; phylum Chordata; class Actinopteri; order Cypriniformes; family Catostomidae; genus Myxocyprinus; species Myxocyprinus asiaticus. Next base: position 3,281,169 of record NC_059379.1, on the reverse strand, counting down.
GTATTTTAAGGCCTACCTTCACACTCAGTGCCTCTTTATGAGAAAATCAAAAGAAATCAGCCAAGACCTCAGAAAACAATCGTGGACCTCCACATCCTTGGGAGCAATTTCCAAACTAAAGGTACCATGTTTATCTGTGGCTAGTATGCAAGTATAAATGCCATGGGACCACGCAGCCATCATACCGCTCAGGAAGGAGATGCATTCTGTCTCCTAGAGATGAACGTAGTTTGGTGTGAAAAGTGCAAATCAATCACAGAAAAACAGCAAAGGACCTTGTGAAGATGCTGGAGGAAACCGGTAGACAAGTATCTATATCCACAGTAAAACGAGTCCTCTATCAACATAACCTGAAAGGCTGCTCAGCAAGGAAGAAGCCAATGCTCCAAAACCGCCATAAAAAAGCAAGACTAAAGCTTGCTAGTGCACATGGGGACAAAGATCTTACTTTTTGGAGAAATGTCTCTGGTCTAATGAAAAAAAAAATTGAACTGTTTGGCCATAATGACCATCGTTATGTTTGGAGGAAAAAGGGTGAGGCTTGCAAGCCGAATAACACCATCCCAACCGTGAAGCATGGGGGTGGCAGCATCATGTTGTGGGGGTGCTTTGCTGCAGGATGGACTGGTGTACTTCACAAAATAGAAGGCATCATGAGGAAGAAAAATTATGTGGCTATATTGAAGCAACATCAAGACATCAGCCAGGAAGTTAAAGCTGGGTCGCAAATGGGTCTTCCAAATGGACAATGACCCAAGCATACCTGTAAAGTTGTGGCAAAATGGCTTAAGGACAACAAAGTCAAGGTTTTGAAGTGGCCATCACAAAGCCTTGACCTCAATCCGATCGAAACTGAAAAAGTGTGTGCGAGCAAGGAGGCCTACAAACCTGACTCAGTTACACCAGTTCTGTCTGGAGGAATGGGCCAAAATTCCAGCAACTTATTGTGAGAAGCTTGTGGAAGGCTACCCAAAACGTCTGACCCAAGTTAAACCATTCAAAAGGCAATGCTACCAAATACTAACACAGTGTATGTAAACTTCTGACCCACTGGGAATGTGATGAAATGGCCCAATGTGTGGCCCAATGACGCTAGCTCTGTGTTTCAGGAATGCTTTGCTTGCACTGACTGGCAGGTTTTCATGGAAGCAGCAACATACGCTGGAGAGGTGGATCTGGAGGAATATGCATCAACTGTCACCAGCTACATTAGTAAGTGCAATTACTATCCACCCTAATCAGAAACCCTGGTTGAATGCTTAGGTCAGATCTCTTCTGAGAGCCCGGGAGACTCTGCGTTCAGGTCTAACGATGTAGTTGCGCTAAGAGCAGCAAGAAGGCGTAAAAAGAGCCAAAGTTGCATACACTCTAAAAATACAGGGTCATTTCTCCACCAATGACCCCCGGAGCATGTGGGCAGGCATCAAGACCATCACAGACTACAACAGAAGAGACACTGAATGCCCCAGGACCCGTCTCTTCCCGATGCTCTCAACACCTTTTATGCTCGTTTTGAAGCCTTCAAAACTTCTCCTAGCACCAGACTCATCCTAACACCGGGTGAGCAGCCCCCTAGCATAACTACAGAGGATGACAGGAGGTCCCTTCTGAAAATCAAGCCTGACAAGGCTGCAGGTCCTGAAAGACTATGCACACCAGCTCATAGAGGTATTGACTGACATCTTCAATATCTCAATCTCCCAAGCAAAGGTACCACCATGCTTCAAATCTGCCATCATCATCCCTGTTCCAAAGACCACAGCAGTGTCAGACCTGAATGACTATCGCCCTATAGCACTAACTCCGATAGTCATGAAGTGCTTTCAGAGGCTGAACATGGACTATATAAAAAGTAAAATTAACCCCAGCATCGACCTCCATCAGTATGCATATAGGAGGAACAGATCAACTGCAGAAGCCATCTCATATGTTGTACATCTGGCCTTCACCCACTTGGAGAGCAGGGACTCTTATATTAGACTGCTCTTCTTAGATTTCAGCTCCGCTTTTAATACAATCATATTACCTCAAACACTGATACACAAGCTAGAGACACTTGGGCTGAGTCCATCATTATGTAATTGGGTACTGGACTTCTCAACAAATAGGAGACGGACTCTCAGAATCCACAACATCATTTCCTCCCCCATCATCCTCAACACTGGCTCTCCTCAGGGATGTGTCCTGAGCCCCCTGCTATATTCTTTGCTGACCTACGACTGCTCAGCTACATTCCCGAGTACCCACATTGCAGTTTGTGGATGATACAGCAGTATCGATGAGACAGAGTACAGGCTGGAGGCGGAACAACTGGAGGCTTGGTGCAGAGCCAACACCTCTGCAACAATGTGAAGAAAACAAAGGAAATGATTGTGGATTTCAGGAAAGTCACTAGGAGCCTTCCCACCCCTCTTTACATCAGAGGAACAGCTGTCGAGGTCATCCCCAGCTTCAAATACCTGGGGATACAAATCAAAAACGACCTCACCTGGCACACTTAATAAAGAAGGCCCATCAACAAATGTACTTCCTGAGGAGGCTCAAGTGGGCTGGCCTAGGTACCACAGTCCTCACATCCTTCTACAGGTGCGTAGTGGAGAGCATCCTTACATCATGTGTCACCGTGTGGTACGGAAACTGCTCTGCTGCAGACAGGAAGGCTCTGCAGCATGTAGGCAGCAAGTCTGCACAGAGGATCACTGGCTGCAGTTTTCCAACAATTGAGAACATTTACACCAGCAGATGTAGGAAAAGGGCTGACCGTATCATGAGACTCTTTCCACCCTGCTCATGGACTGTTTACCCCCCTTCCCTCATGTAGAAGGCTGCGCAGCTTTAGGGCCAGAATAACCAGGCTCAGAAACAGCTTCTTCCTAGAAGCTGTAAGACTCAAAAACTTTTCTAATGTGCAATAACACTCATACATCTGAGACTCTTTTATGTGTAATAACACTCATACATTACGGTCTCTTATGTGCAGTAGCACTTGAATATTTATACCCATAATTATACTCATATTTATTTATTTATTTATACTCACTCATTTGCATTGTTTTACCATTGCTAATTTGAGATTCTACGGTTGTATTGTTTTATTGTAATTTATTGCACTTTATTGCACCTTACTGCAGTGCTCTGCTTAGTTTTAGATTTTAGTGTTTTTATCCTTTGCTGTTGTTTTGAGTTTACTCTTTATTTTTGTATTTTTTTTTTTATTTTTTCCCCTTTTTCTCCCAATTTGGAATGCCCAATTCCCAATGTGCTTTTTAAGTCCTCGTGGATGCGTAGTGATTCGCCTCAGTCCGGGTGGCGGAGGACGAATCCCAGTTGCCTCCGCGTCTGAGACCATCAACGCGCGCATCTTATCACGTGGCTTGTTGAGTGCGTTGCCACGGAGACATAGCGCGTGTGGAGGCTTCACGCCATCCACCGCGGCAACCACGCTCAACTCACCACGCGCCCCACCGAGAGCGAACCACATTATAGCGACACGAGGAGTTTACCCCATGTGACTCTACCCTCCCTAGCAACCGGGCCAATTTGGTTGCTTAGGAGACCTGGCTGGAGTCACTCAGCACACCCTGGGATTCAAACTAGCGAGCTAGCGAACTCCAGGGGTGGTAGCCAGTGTATTTTACCACTGAGCTACCCAGGCCCCCGTTTTGTATTGGTTGTATTATTTTATTGTTTATTTATAGTACTTATTACTCTTTGTAATGTTTATAGGGGTCAGAAATGTGTTTGGTCTAGCATCGTCTTTCCAGAAAGAGAGTTGCATTTAAAAGTTAAAAATCATGGAAATCTCTATAGTGAATATAGTTTTTTCTAGTTCTAGTTCTCTGCTTGAAACATATCTCAGCGAGAGAAAAACATGCATGTAAACTATAGTTATATCTGATTTGTCGACGAATAGGTCAAAACGGTGCACAAATCGGAATTAATAATTAATTAGCGAATTGGTCTGAATCAGAATTTCCTTTTTCGCCACTTATTACAACACAAAAAAGAAATGCAAACTCCAGAACTCAACAACTGGAGATGTTTCCTCTATATTAAACACATCCCTGTGCTTTCACATTCATAAATCATTCTGTTGATCTTACCTCAAGCCTAGTTAAAGCCAATCGGATTCCTGCGGCTCTTTTCCCATCAGCTCCTGAAAGAACCTCCACAGGACTGCGACAGAAACGGAAGCCCCAGCTGTTCTCAACTTGTCCGTCTCCTCCGCCATTCATCGCCTTCATCAACAACTCCGTCAATCTCTTCCTCGGCCTGGGGAGATCTCATGAACACAAACACACAAATATTTTTGACTACTTGAATTCTTGAGAAATTAAACTTGATCAAACTACATATACTTTAAGTTAAAACAATATAGCATGACCTGATAAAAGGATCTGATCAAGGCCTTCATTAAATTTCAAGAGGATTTTGGCCTGTACTGTAAGATGGTGTAGATTGCATGATTCATAACTGTTGATTATTTTCCTCGATACTGTAATTACAATTCATTTTGATTAATAGAATTTACATTAAAATACTTATTTTGTGTGGTGCATCTCCATCCAATAGTCAACGTAGTCTACGCAAGAACTGTTTCTTAATTACTTTACAGTGTCTAAACGGTGAACTGTTTACAGTAAACAAAACTACTATTCCAATTTAAAATAAATTATACACAATAAAGTGAGCAATACACCTGTCTGTCATTATAGGTACTGCAGCAATAAACACATAGTTAATTGTAATATTATTTATTGAACTAACTGTGCATTTTTGATATTCTGTAAGGTTTTTGGAAGAGAAAGTTGGACAATTATTGGAGAGGTCAGTTAACTTATAATCGTATTACTTATAGTCAAGACTTGATTTACAGGTGCATCTCAATAAATTAGAATGTCGTGGAAAAGTTCATTTATTTCAGTAATTCAACTCAAATTGTGAAACTCGTGTATTAAATAATTCAGTGCATACAGACTGAAGTAGCTTAAGTCTTTGGTTCTTTTAATTGTGATGATTTTGGCTCACATTTAACAAAAACCCACCAATTCACTCTCTCAAAAAATTAGAATACATCATAAGACCAATAAAAAAAAATTTTTAAGTGAATTGTTGGCCTTCTGGAAAGTATGTTCATTTACTGTATATGTACTCAATACTTGGTAAGGGCTCCTTTTTGCTTTAATTACTGCCTCAATTCGGCGCGGCATGGAGGTGATCAGTTTGTGGCACTGCTGAGATGGTATGGAAGCCCAGGTTTCTTTGACATTGGCCTTCAGCTCATCTGCATTTTTTGGTCTCTTGTTTCTCATTTTCCTCTTGACAATACCCCATAGATTCTCTATGGGGTTCAGGTCTGGTGAGTTTGCTGGCCAGTCAAGCACACCAACACCATGGTCATTTAACCAACTTTTGGTGCTTTTGGCAGTGTGGGCAGGTGCCAAATCCTGCTGGAAAATGAAATCAGCATCTTTAAAAAGCTGGTCAGCAGAAGGAAGCCTGAAGTGCTCCAAAATTTCTTGGTAAACGGGTGCAGTGACTTTGGTTTTCAAAAAACACAATGGACCAACACCAGCAGATGACATTGCACCCCAAATCATCACAGACTGTGGAAACTTAACACTGGACTTCAAGCAACTTGGGCTATGAGCTTCTCCACCCTTCCTCCAGACTCTAGGACCTTGGTTTCCAAATGAAATACAAAACTTGCTCTCATCTGAAAAGAGGACTTTGGACCACTGGGCAACAGTCCAGTTCTTCTTCTCCTTAGCCCAGGTAAGACGCCTCTGACGTTGTCTGTGGTTCAGGAGTGGCTTAACAAGAGGAATACGACAACTGCAGCCAAATTCCTTGACACGTCTGTGTGTGGTGGCTCTTGATGCCTTGACCCCAGCCTCAGTCCATTCCTTGTGAAGTTCACCCAAATTCTTGAATCGATTTTGCTTGACAATCATAAGGCTGCGGTTCTCTTGGTTGGTTGTGCATCTTTTTCTTCCACACTTTTTCCTTCCACTCAACTTTCTGTTAACATGCTTGGATACAGCACTCTGTGAACAGCCAGCTTCTTTGGCAATGAATGTTTGTGGCTTACCCTCTTTGTGAAGGGTGTCAATGATTGTCTTCTGGACAACTGTCAGATCAGCAGTCTTCCCCATGATTGTGTAGCCTAGTGAACCAAACTGAGAGACCATTTTGAAGGCTCAGGAAACCTTTGCAGGTGTTTTGAGTTGATTAGCTGATTGGCATGTCACCATATTCTAATTTGTTGAGATAGTGAATTGGTGGGTTTTTGTTAAATGTGAGCCAAAATCATCACAATTAAAAGAACCAAAGACTTAAACTACTTCAGTCTGTGTGCATTGAATTTATTTAATACACGAGTTTCACAATTTGAGTTGAATTACTGAAATAAATGAACTTTTCCATGACATTCTTATTGAGATGCACCTGTATATATATAAAAAGAAACTTATTATAAAATCTGAACAGTTTGGCAATGACAACTAATAAACCAACTTTAACTCAATGATGTAAAAATTAAAAAAATAATTACATTTCTTATCTTCCAACTGTAACTATTTTGAGATGGTACTCCATTACATTATTACCAAATATAAACTTTTTTGGAAAAACTAAACTCAAATATAATTTGTAATATATATATATACACACACTGTATATACAGTGCTGTGAAAAAGTATTTGCCCCCATCCTGATTTCCTCTATTTTTGTGTATTTTTTCATACTAAATTGTTTTAGACGAGATATAACATAAAACAAAGGCAACCTGAGTAAACACAAAATACAGTTTTCAAATGTATATATATATATATATATATATATATATATATATATATATATATATATATATATATATATATTTATTTATTTATTTTTTTTTTTTTTTGAAGCAAAAAAGTTATCCAACAACACCTATATCACCAATGTGAAAAACGAACTGCCCCCTTAAACTTTATAGCTGGTTGTGCCACCTTTAGCAGCAACAACTGCAACCAAATGTTTCCAATAACTGGAGATCAGTCTTTCACAATGCTGTGGTTGAATTTCAGCCCACTCTTCTTTGCAGAACTGCTTTGGAGGGTTTGAGCATAAACTTCCTGTTTAAGGTCCTGCCACAGCATCTCAATCAGGTTCAAATCAGGACTTTGACTAGGCCACTCCAAAACTTTAATCTTGCTTATTTTGAGCCATTCAGAGGTGGACTTACTCCTATGCTTTGGATCATTGTCTTGCTGCATAATCCAGTTTCACTTGAGCTTTAACTCACGGACTGATGACCGGACGTTCTCCTTTAGGATTTTCTGGTAGAGAGCAGAATTCATGTTTCCCTCAATTACTGCAAGTTTATGTCTCATCACTGTCATGACTGCTATGTTGCTCGGAACTCACTCACTGTTGCACTTCTGTATATGGTTGAGTGAAAATAAAGGGATTTGATTTGAAGTCGCCCTGGCCCTGAAGCAACAAAGCACCACCACCACCACGCTTGACCGTAGGTATGATGTTCTTCTTGTGGAATTCTGTGTTTGATTTACGCCAGATGTAACGGGACCCCTGTCTTCCAAACAGTTCCACTTTTGACTCATCAGTCCACAGAACATTCTCCCAAAAGTGTTGAGGATCATCGAGGTGTGTTTTGGCAAAATTCAGACGTGGGGTAGCAGTGTTTTGCACCTCGCCACTCTTCCATGGATGCAATTTTTGTGTCTTTCTGATAGTGGAGTCATGAACAGTGACCTTTATTAATGCGAGAGAGGCCTGCAGATCCTTGGATGTTGTCTTTGGCTTTTTTATAACTTCCTGGATGAGTCACCGCTGTGCTCTTGGAGGAATTTTGGAAGGTTGGCCACTTCGGGGAAGGTTCACTACTGTGCCAAGTTTTCTCCATTTGGAGATAATGGCTCTCACTGTGGTTCTTTGGAGTCCCAGAGCCTTTGAAATAGCTTTGAAATACAATCATCCTTTTAACTAGAATTTCTAGAATTTCCTTCGACCTTGGCATAGTGTACTACTGGGTGAGACCTTTTAGCCAACTTCATGCTGCTGAAAAAGTTCTAATTAGATGTTGATTTGATTGAACAGGGCTGGCAGTAATCAGGCCTGAGTGTGTCTAGTCCAGCTGAAATCCATTATCAATGCAGTTTCATAGATTTGGGGACAAATACTTTCACACAGGCTCAGTTGGTATTGGATAACTTTTTTGCTTCAATAAATAATTTGATCATTTAAACCTGTATTTTGTGTTTACTCAGATTGCCTTTGTTTTATGTTCGATTTTGTTTGAATTATTGAAACAATTTAGTATGAGATGTACACAAAAACAGAAGAAATCAGGATGGGAGTAAATACTTTTTAACAGCATTGTGTGTGTGTGTGTGTGTATTACACATTTTATATGAGTTTAGCTTTTGTTTAGTTATATATATATATATATATACAGGTGCTGGTCGTATAATTAGAATATCATCAAAAAGTTGATTTATTTCACTAATTCCATTCAAAAAGTGAAACTTGTATATTATATTCATTCTTTACACACAGACTGATATATTTCAAATGTTTATTTCTTTAAATTTTGATGATTATAACTGACAACTAAGGAAAATCCCAAATTCAGTATCTCAGAAAATTAGAATATTACTTAAGACCAATACAAAGAAAGGATTTTTAGAAATCTTGGCCAACTGAAAAGTATGAACATGAAAAGTATGAGCATGTACAGCACTCAATACTTAGTTGGGGCTCCTTTTGCCTGAATTACTGCAGCAATGCGGCGTGGCATGGAGTCGATCAGTCTGTGGCACTGCTCAGGTGTTATGAGAGCCCAGGTTGCTCTGATAGTGGCCTTCAGCTCTTCTGCATTGTTGGGTCTGGCATATCGCATCTTCCTCTTCACAATACCCCATAGATTTTCTATGGGGTTAAGGTCAGGCGAGTTTGCTGGCCAATTAAGAACAGGGATACCATGGTCCTTAAACCAGATACTGGTTGCTTTGGCACTGTGTGCAGGTGCCAAGTCCTGTTGGAAAATGAAATCTGCATCTCCATAAAGTTGGTCAGCAGCAGGAAGCATGAAGTGCTCTAAAACTTCCTGGTATACGGCTGCGTTGACCTTGGACCTCAGAAAACACAGTGGACCAACACCAGCAGATGACATGGCACCCCAAACCATCACTGACTGTGGAAACTTTACACTGGACCTCAAGCAATGTGGATTGTGTGCCTCTCCTCTCTTCCTCCAGACTCTGGGACCCTGATTTCCAAAGGAAATGCAAAATTTACTTTCATCAGAGAACATAACTTTGGACCACTCGGCAGCAGTCCAGTCCTTTTTGTCTTTTGCCCAGGCGAGATGCTTCAGACGCTGTCTGTTGTTCAAGAGTGGCTTGACACAAGGAATGCGACAGCTGAAACCCATGTCTTGCATACGTCTGTGCGTAGTGGTTCTTGAAGCACTGACTCCAGCTGCAGTCCACTCTTTGTGAATCTCCCCCACATTTTTGAATGGGTTTTGTTTCACAATCCTCTCCAGGGTGCGGTTATCCCTATTGCTTGTACACTTTTTTCTACCACATCTTTTCCTTCCCTTCGCCTCTCTATTAATGTGCTTGGACACAGAGCTCTGTGAACAGCCAGCCTCTTTTGCAATGACCTTTTGTGTCTTGCCCTCCTTGTGCAACGTGCCAATGGTCGTCTTTTGGACAACTGTCAAGTCAGCAGTCTTCCCCATGATTGGGTAGCGTACAGAACTAGACTGAGAGACCATTTAAAGGCCTTTGCAGGTGTTTTGAGTTAATTAGCTGATTAGAGTGTGGCACCAGGTGTCTTCAATATTGAACCTTTTCACAATATTCTAATTTTCTGAGATACTGAATTTGGGATTTTCCTTAGTTGTCAGTTATAATCATCAAGATTAAAAGAAATAAACATTTGAAATATATCAGTCTGTGTGTAATGAATGAATATAATATACAAGTTTCACTTTTTGAATGGAATTAGTGAAATAAATCAACTTTTTGATGATATTCTAATTATATGACCAGCACCTGTATATATATATATATATATATATTTTTTTTATCACTTATAGCTTAAAAATTGTTATAATGTAAAAATAGAAAATGCACATTGAATGCTCAGTCCTGTGTAACCTACAAAGTATATATTTATAATCTATCCTTTAAAACTAGCATAATTTAAGCATTTTTGTTCTTCTTTCAAATCATCATAATTGACAGAAATGTTCCCTTAACTGAAGAATCAAATCTAGTGCACACAAACACTTAATTACTGCAGAACATAAATCTTTTACTTTTAAAAACAACTTCATGAATACTCGTCTGCTCTTTGCTGTGAAAGTGTAAACCACAATCAAGGTATCCATTCACTGCTGTTCTGGGAACTTATGAAATGCCATCATATAATTAATTTTTTGTAATAATTATATTTATTTATCACACATTATACATTTGCACATATACAGTGAAATTCTTTTTTTCACATATCCCAGTTAAGCTGCAGTCAGAGTGCAGGGTCAGCCATGATACGGCGCCCCTGGAGCAGATAGGGTCAAGGGCCTTGCTCAAGGGCCCAACAGTGGCATCTTGGCGGTGCTGGGGCTTGAACTCCCGACCTTCTGATCAGTAACCCAGAGCCTTAACTGCTGAGCCACCACTGCCCTAATATGAAATGCCATCAGGAAAAAGTCCCTATGTTTAGCAGAGAAGGAATGTTGTGAACAACACTTGATTTTAGCGCTTTCACATTATGAAGGTCCAGACATCTTGTCAGAAGATGGAATTCATGTATTTTCCCTAGAATGGCGTGGTGGTGGCGTAGTGGACTAAAGCACAGAACTGGTAATCAGAAGGTTGCTGGTTCAATCCCCACAGCCACCACCCTGTGTAAGTCGCTTTGGATAAAAGCGTCAGCCAAATGCATAAAATGTAAAAATGTAAAATGTAGAATCACGTTACAACAATGTTTAGAGGAAAGTTCACCCAAATTAATGAAAATTCTGTCATTGTTTTCTCACACTCATGTTGTTTCAAACTTGCATGACTTTCTTCTGTGGAACACTCAAAGGAGACATCAGGCAAAGTTTATCGAATACAGTCTATTAAAGAAGCAGATGTTTCTTAATTGAGCCAAAAGGAAATTACCCAAAACTTTCAGGGTAAAACTGAGGGGAAGACTTCAAAGCTGTTGTTATGTCTGAACTGATTTTAAATGAAAATAAAGCTTTTTTGCTCTATTGATCAGCACACTTTCAAAACATTTTTTTACATTTCAAGTAATCGTTCACCCACAAACGAAAATAATACTATCGTTCAATGACCATCATGTTGTTCCAAAACTGTCTGAATTTCTTTCTACTCTGGAACATGAAAGGAGATGTACGGCAGAATGTCCGAGCTGCTCTTTTCCATTAAATGAAAGCAAACAGTGACCAGTACCTGTCACGCGCCAAAGAAAAGAAAAAAAAGCAACTCAATGTTTGGAACGACGTGAGGGTGAGTAAATGATAATGACAGAAATTGTCTTTTTTTTTTTTGGTAAACTATTTCCGTTTTTATTTCCTAATTTTTTCTTTACCTTTTAAAGTTTCTGCAATGCCCTCAAAGTCACTGGGCAGCATGTCCACTCTAGTGTTTGGCAGATTCACCATTTCTCTGAGTTCCTGAAGAGAACAAATAGATAAACAGACATAACATTTCTGTTCCCTGCGGCTGTATACAGTCATTTCAAAATGTATAATCACTTTCACATTCAGAACAAAGAGAATAAACAATGCAGTTATCTTAATGTTTTCCGTTAATGCAAATTCCATGCATCTTAAAAACTGAAGAACAGGTTCCTCCACAAATTCATCATTGTCACTCAAAGGGAACTTTCCACTCTGCTACTATGACAGAGCAGTCAATCATTACAAAAACAAACACCATGCAATTAAATGTGACAGACATAAAACGATTTCATCATTATTTTCAGCCTCCAGCAATGCACAGGTGCAGAAGGTCCAAAGCTGTCAGGTCACTGGTGACATATTTTAATACAATACTTTCCATTACAAATTATGTTTATATCCAAGGACTGAAAACAGTTCAAGGAGCGAAAACCAGAAAACAGGAACAAAGACCCTTTCAATTATTTTTAAATGCTGGTAACTGGTTAATAACGCTAATTATTTTGTTCTGATAATTGTCTTATTAAATCAAAAACCAAAGGGTTTAATTGCAGTAAATTTTTGGAATTACACCACCACACAGTGTGCATGCAGCTAGAGAGAGATTTATTAATTAATCTTGGATGGTCATCTGTTTATTAATACCTAATTAATAATTTTATTAATTTTAAAATATTTGAATACTTTTTGGGGATATATTTAAATGTTAAGGATACATATTTTAAAAATACATTTTAAATAGGCTACTGTATACTATGCTTGTTATAATCTCTATACTAATTGGTCCCCCACATGGGAACAAATGGAATTTTTTGGCTTATTTTTAAGACTTGCTTAATAAAACTGTATTTTTTAAGGTTTTTTTTTTGGTTTAGTTTTATTTTATTAAAGATGACAATTCAATTTGATGGAATTTTGTTATTAAGTTGAAATGAGTAAAGCTAAAATAAATAAATAAGAGAGTGTAGTTTGGCTTATTTTGGTGAAGCATGTCACTTATTTTGGGCTTGTTTTTCCAGACCAGGTTGCTTGTCACCCACCCTTAGTGAGCATACTGTCATTTTAAAAAGAACATTATTGGGGCCTGGGTAGCTCAGTGAGTATTGACGTTGGCTACCACCCCTGGAATTCGCTAGTTCGAATCCCAGGGCGTGCTGAATGACTCCAGTCAGGCTTCCTAAGCAACCAAATTGGCCCAGTTGCTAGGGAGGATAGAGACACATGGGGTAACCTCCTCGTGGTCGCTATAATGTGGTTCATTCTCGGTGGTGCATGGTGAGTTGAGCGTGGATGCTGCGGATAATAGCGTGAAGCCTCCACACGCACTATGTCTCCGTGGCAACGCGCTCAACAAGCAGCGAGATAAGATGCGCAGATTGACAGTCTCAGACGCAGAGGCAACTGAGGTTCGTCCTCCGCCACCCGGACTGAGGCGAATCACTACGCCACCATGAGGACTTAAAAGCACATTGGGAATTGGGCATTCCAAATTAGGGAGAACTGGGGAAAAAATCCCCCAAAAATAAATAAATATTCAACGTTCTTTTATTTCATTCTAACTAATAACATTTTGGAAAGGAGGCCGAAAAAGATAGCCAGTTCCATTCTTAGCCAGCGGTTGTAGGGTTAAATAATATAGTCTGGTTAGGCTTGTCTCATAACCAGACGATATTGCCGCTTAGTCACATACTTACAACTTGCTAAGATGGGCGGTGGGCAGTGACTGAGAGTCTTTATATGGCTTTCTGCTACTCGGTTGTCCTAAGTGGTTGTCCTACCTGGTTGTCCTGGGTGGTTTCTATCGACCGGTCACAATGATTCCAGAGAAATTCAGAATAAATCAAATAATGACAATTTATTTGTCAGGTAGGATATAAAACATAGTTACAGAAATTCTAATCAAAGCCAATTTCACATATGATCAGAATAAACAAGCATTGTAAGAATCAAGAGACATACCTGACAATGGAAAAAATACATGCAACAGCAAGGCATGGGAGATCTGGCTTACAGATACCTCGAGGTCCTTGCCAATGTAGGGCTTTACTGGTTGTTTAGATCAGTGTTACTATCAGAAATAATTAATAATTATTTCTGTAGTTATTAATTAATATTTAAATTAATTAATTGAATCTAACTCATTAAAACCTCATATGGGACTCCAGTAAATGTAGTGTGCTACATTTAGGAGCGGGTTTGGTTATTAGTAATAATTAATAATTATCAAAGATAATAGAACATTGATGAGAATTAATGTTTGCTTTTTTATCAGCAAACGAAATTCAAAGATAATCGTTAATGGTTAACATCGATGAAACATTAATTAAAATTAACACTAGCTTATTGATCATTCAAATTCAACAATCATCAAAGATAATTATCAATTATCAAAAATCAATGGAATATTAATAAGGATTAACATTGACGGGGCACCACCCTGGAATCAGGGACTAATAACCAGATAGTATAACAGTCTCAATATTAGGTTGTTTTCTTAGGAAAATCGACATCCGAAGAATATCGATTTTCTTGAAAAAAAAAACAATGAATGAAGGTTTGAATCCGAGCACTGACATCCCGTCAGCATGACACAGGCATATGCAAAACAAACCAAAACACTTCTCTTTGTAATATAAACAAAGTTTATTTATGCAGTAATATCAATTAATAATTAATACAATGCAGTCAATAAACTTCCGACTTACAATTACAAACTAAACAGTGATATGATTAGATATGGAAATCAAAATAATCCTATAACACATGAGGGTGTGTGTGTGTGTGAGCGAGTGTGTGTGTGTGTGTATAAGGAGGGATGCGCACAAAATGGCGGACGTGACTCTTGTGGAGAGTATGTCACGCAAGACTTCCGGCCAGGGAATATGGCCGCGAATGTGGGCGGAGAAAAACCAGTCAATGGCGTCTACCAGTTACCGCATGTATCTGCTTGTACGTTAGCTTAGGCACAAAGCTGAGCTTTAGCATGAAGCTATCTACGAGCCAAAAATGTGTGCCAGAATGTTTGTGAGGGGTCGCGTGTGCATGTGTGTGTGTGTGTGGTTAGTACGAGAGAGAGAGAGAGAGAGAGAGAGAGAGAGAGAGAATAAAGTGACGGCCCTAAAGCCAATTTCGCGATCATGGGAGAGAAAGCAGCTGTTAGTTCATCGCTCAGAGACGCGGTGGACGGCTCGTAAACAGTCCCGCGTTCTTTGATTCTTTAATGGATAAACTCAGTTTGCCGGTCTCACCTGCGATGGCGAAAATGCACAACAGTCCAATTTGGTTGGACCACAATACAGCAAATCAAATTCGTGATAATTAATACCCTGAGTATTAATAATGAGCGGACATGGCGGTCCGTAAACTGTACAAGCAATAACCTTGATACACAAGAATATCACACTATAATATTCTATCTCTGCCCAGACGTAACCTCTTACTTGAATCGCATGAGGATGCAGAATGTGTGTTCATCCATCCTTTAACTCCGACCCGGTTCCCTGAGGCTCGGGTGATGACGGGAGGCCGTTTCCTCACTCTGTCAGCGGGCGTACGGCTGCTGATTCTCGGCGGGCTGGCAGAGAACTCAGAAATGTCGACATGATTGAAGATGGAAGAGAAATCTTTAATCTCTTCACTTCTGTAGGCAAACGGATGAAGATGCGAATTGCTCGGCGGTCTCCTTCAGATCCGTTAGAGTGTTTGGTTGAACACAGAGTAATCTCAACTCGTCCAGCGAGATTGTATGGCCACAGTTTCAAGTCGGACGTTACTTCCTTGTGCCACAAGTTTGCACCTGAGAGCAGCGATGAGCTGCATCTACCCACTGCAAGCAAAGTTGCTGGAAGCAAATCCCAGAAGCATTTCAGAGGTATTTCTACTCCTGATGATGTCATGGTTGAGGGACGTTTTGTTGTGTGCCTCATCCAATAGGAGTTGAGAGTTCGATCCTTTAGTGAGCAAGGCTTCATGGGATTTGTAGTCTGTTTTGGACTCCCTTTGTTTGATTTTGGCACGGTTTTTTTCAGTCAGATTTACGACTTGGTATGTGGGGGCCTGAGTTAGGTTTTACGACTGTGTAAGGCCTGCCTTTGTCTTCTATCTGAATACATGAGGCCCAACACCAACCCTCCTTAAATACAGTGCATCCGGAAAGTATTCACAGCGCTTCACTTTTTCCACATTTTATGTTACAGCCTTACTCCAAAATGGATTAAATTCATTATTTTCCTCAAAATTCTACAAACAACACCCCATAATGACAACGTGAAAGAAGTTTGTTTGAAATCTTTGCAAATTTATTAAAAATAAAAAACGAAAAAAATCACATGTACATAAGTATTCACAGCCTTTGCTCAATACTTTGTTGAAGCACCTTTGGCACCAATTACAGCCTCAAGTCTTTTTGAGTATGATGCTACAAGCTTGGCACACCTATTTTTGGGCAGTTTCTCCCATTCTTCTTTGCAGGACCTCTCAAGCTCCATCAGGTTGGATGGGGAGTGTCGGTACACAGCCATTTTCAGATCTCTCCAGAGATGTTCAATCGGGTTCAAGTCTGGGCTCTGGCTGGGCCACTCAAGGACATTCACAGAGTTGTCCCGGAGCCACTCCTTTGTTATCTTGGCTGTGTGCTTAGGGTCGTTGTGCTGTTGGAAGATGAACCTTCACCCCAGTCTGAGGTCCAGAGCGCTCTGAAGCAGGTTTTCATCAAGGATGTCTCCAAACTTCTTCCATTTATGGATGATGGAGGCCACTGTGCTCATTGGGACCTTCAATGCTGCAGAAATTTTTCTGTACCCTTCCCCAGATCTGTGCCTCGATACAATCCTGTCTCGGAGGTCTACAGACAATTCCTTGGACTTCATGGCTTGGTTTGTGCTCTGACATGCACTGTTAACTGTGGGACCTTATATAGACAGGTGTGTGACTTTCCAAATCATGTCCAATCAACTGAATTTACCACAGGTGGACTCCAATCAAGTTGTAGAAACATCTCAAGGATGATCAGTGGAAACAGGATGCACCTGAGCTCAATTTTGAATGTCATGGCAAAGGCTGTGAATACTTATGTACATGTGATTTTTTTTTTGTTTTTTATTTTTAATAAATTTGCAAAGATTTCACATTGTCATTATTGGGTATTGTTTGTAGAATGTTGAGGAAAATAATGAATTAAATCCATTTGTGAAGCGCTGAGAATACTTTCCAGATGCACTGTACCAAACAATTCTATTGTTATTTCAGATGTGTTTGTTTCCTGTTAATCAGGATTTGGCTTACAATTTAAGGGATTGTAAGAAGACCTTCGAAACTGGTGACTGAGTAAGTCGTTTAATGTTCCTGCAAGAGATCTGGGAGGGGGGCATGCCCAAGATAGAATACAGTATTTTACTAAGTTCTTAAATCTTACTTGTGATTTGACTTTGCTGAGAGGGAATGAGACCGTTTTACCAGTTGCACTGAGACCTCTTGAATGATACCAAACATGTATGATCAGAAAACCTTTTACATTACAGAACAGGATAAGTCTTAACTAATTTTTGGTGTCCTTAAAGTGACCTGAGGTGACGGAGAGAGGGCAGATGTGAGATTTGTGTTTCATGGTCCTTAAAAAGTAGGGTGTGTTGTCTCAGGTGGAGATGGTCTTCTGTGTGAGAGTTTTATGACGTTGGCTCTCACAGAGCCTTTTGGGGTGTAGACATCCCAGTGACAGCCTTACACATTTGATTAGTGACATAAAAACAGAACAGAATAATAAACATTTCTTTATTTTACGTCACTGTTTAAACTCCTAAAACTCTGTTTATTTCCATGTTCAAATAAACAAAATCTTGATTTTCAATATAGTCTCACAATTTAGTATCCCACTGTATGTCTGAGATAAGGACCATACCTTGATGGTACATGCTATTTGAAGAGGTCCTCGTCGGCCTATGATCAAAACCCTGCGCACGCTGCTGCCTGCTAATGCGTCTAGTGCATGCTGGGTAATATCAGTCTTCTGTAATGAGAAACAGAATAACTGGTTTCACACAACTGCATTAAATAAATTATATTTTTGCATTTCAAAACAGAAAAGGGTGGTTTAAAGAGCATGCCACAATCCTATAAATCATGCATAAAAATAACTTTGATCCTGAGATATTCTCATGACTTTCCCTATAAGGAAACAGAGGGAAATTTAAAACATTACCAACCAAGTAGCAAACATCCTAAACCAGCATAAACCAGTAGTGTAGGATAAAGCCTAACATCATGTCTATACTTGAGGTTGTCTACACTAGAAGCGTCAAAGTCACTTTAGAATGGTTACCAACCACACACCAATCAGCTGTGAGCCTGAGGACATACTTTAACAATATTAAAATGAGCCCTGGGGCCTGGGTAGCTCAGCGAGTATTTACGCTGATTACCACCCCTGGAGTCGCGAGTTCGAATCCAGGGAGTGCTCACATGGGGTAACCTCCTCGTGGTTGTGATTAGTGGTTCTCGCTCTCAATGAGGCGCGTGGTAAGTTGTGCGTGGATCGCGGAGAGTAGCATGAGCCTCCACATGCTGTGAGTCTCCGCGGTGTCATGCACAACAAGTCACGTGATAAGATGCGCGGATTGACGGTCTCAGAAGCGGAGGCAACTGAGACTTGTCCTCCGCCACCCGGATTGAGACGAGTAACCGTGCCACCACGAGGACCAACTAAGTAGTGGGAATTGGGTATTCCAAATTGGCGAGAAAAGGGAATAAAAAAAATACAAAAATAAATACAATATTGAAATGAGAGAAACTTTGTATCCCACTTTATTGCAAATGGAAATCCACTAGTATAAAGATAAAAATGTACAGAATGTTATAGTAAATAAAGCTTCACACATACTAGAGTATGAGTAAGGCTTACACACAAGAGGTTATGCTGAGTTTAGTTAAATGTTCACATCACTTCGCTATTTCAGCACCAATAGTGCTTGCTAAACCTCGTGCGACCATGCATCCACATGTGTGCACGTTGTATTTTGGCTTTGCTAAATGCAATGCATAATTTAAATGAATTAAAACCGACTGAATACTGTTCACATGACTCTACACTGTCATTTAAGGGTTAAAGTTCTGGCGAACCGTGTCTCGTGACACAACAGCGTGATGTTGATTTCCTTGAAGCGCACATATGGGTGCAGCGCCAACAAAATTGCCTCTGGTAAGAAACCTCTACGTTTATTTTATTGAAACCTGTTTTTGTGCCACTTTAAAAAATCAGTTCATTTTTCGCGCATCAGCATGATGATAATGTGGAAAATGGGACCTTGTTTCCTCAGTTGAAAAAACACGTTGAAAGTTATTCAAAATAACTAACATTAACACATCTGTGGGTCATTTCGCTTCATTTTAATATACATTTTGTTATATTTTATTTTATTATCACTGTATAATACAGTTCTATTCATTAACATTAGTAATTGCATCCATATATTTACTGTGCATTTTCACACTGAGAATAAATGTATTCATGCAAAAGCTGAAAAATTTTGCTTTCAGAGGCTTTATATGGAGTTAGGATGAAAATAAAGTGCATTTCAAACTGTTCTGAGACCAGTGCAGACAGACAGCACACTGGAGATCAAGTCATTCACTAAATAGTGAGCAAGGGTGCACCCTATAAATTTCTATGCAGCGTGCATTCACTCCTAAAATCCGACCAAAAGTTCAGTTTCAGGCTGCAGATGATGTTTGGACCACTCAACATGTTTGACAGACATGGGAGAATGATAATCAGTACATAGATTTAGAATTGTATCATGCAAAATATTATTTTAACATGGTTGGCAGTGATTGGATGATGCTGGCCATTACTTTGAATTTATTCAGCTTTATAGACATTCAGCTGTAATGTCTGTAACGTCTCAAAAACATGAATAATAAACACTCCTGGACACATAATAAAATATTTAATGAAAAAAATCTAACTTTCATTAGCTTGGTATTACTTCATATTTCACAACTTGGTACTGCTGACCACATATCTGGACATCAATTTTTAGGAAAACTATCTTTGATTGTTTACTAGGTGCTACTAGTTACAAATCGAAAAGGGAAATGGAAAATGTACACAGCAGTCACGTGGAGGTCTCAGTAGGATAAGCTGAATTCAAGATGGTTTGTGAATAAGACGCAGGTTTTTCTAGCCGAAATACCGCATGCTAAAGTTCCACAATGGTTTGTATTACTACAACTGCATTCCAGAATTCCAGATCACACTGTGAATTTGGCAACAGTAGGTCGAAAGTTCTGCAGCTGAAATCGGTCTGTGTGAACTGAAATTAGAATCGCTGCCCCCTAGTGGCAGAAGCTGGAAGTGTTGTTAACCATTTAGGCAAGTGTGAGCACCAGGTTCCACAGAGTAGTGCCAAAAGCTTTTATTTTGTTGTATAAAGTTGTATTTTTAGCTGTAAATGATGTAATACCATCAACAGGAATGCATATTTTATTAACCATACAACATAACCCAAACTGCAACCCTAAACCTAACCATCAGTGGAGTAAAAATAAAATTGAGCAAAAATGCAGCCTCCGAATCGTGCTCACCATTGTTTTAAATTACAAAAAAAATAATAATAATAATAATTATGCAAAACTATCTAATGGGGAATGTCACTTGTAGGTAAATCAGATGCATGATTTCAGGGTACATGAACTTTCAGAAGCAATGTGTCGATTAAAATTCACAGCAATCACTTTGCAAATATGATATTTGGGAATAAAATGATTTTCCTTCAGACAAGCTCTCATGTCTTAAGAAAAACGTAGTGATCACAGACCTTCAACATGTCCAGGGGTGACAGAAGAATTCGAGCCACATCCAAGGCCACATTTCCCTGCCCCAAAATCACCGCTGTCTCAGAGCTGAGATCAGGACACAGCTGCACACAGAACAGACAGAAAATCAAAGAGGACAGATAAAAAAAAAAAAAAAAAAAGAGTGCGTGCATAAGCCAGTCTTTAGGAAAACACAAACAAGGACAGATCAGCTGTGAAATAGCACCTCCTTATTGGCCGGAAGTCCGTTGTACCATCCGACAAAGTCTTTAGCTGTGATAACACCAGACAGGTCTTCACCTGGAATTTCCATGGAACGGTTTCCCTCGGCTCCGTAACTCTGGCAAGACATCAAAAGTGCAAATGAGGTTAGTTAATGTCTTGCAACATGAGGTGTTGTCAGAGGCTAAAATGTGATAGGGACAACAAAATAGGAGTATGCCACCCAAAAATGTGTGTCATTCCAAACCCAAATAACTTGTATGCTGATTTCTTTCCATACAATGAAATTACACACTGACCACGGGCTGTCAAGCTCCCAAAAGGGCTAAAAACACCATTAAAGTATCATAAAAGTACAACATACTACTTGTGTGTATATTTCAAGTCTTATAAAGTCATACTATAGCTTTGTGTTATAGTATATATTTATTAAACATAGAGAAGTTATTTGTATAGAAGTAGCATGAGCATTATGTAAACCAATTATGTAAACCAGGAAGGCTGAATGGCCTACATGACTATGTTAAGGGAAACACACATATGCTGTCTTAACTTCCCTAAAAAGTACACTCAGCAATATTACAGAGAATGGTAGAAAGTGGAGAAAGCATTACTCAAACACTGTATGGTACAGCCATTAGTCAAGCTATTTTATTATGTTTAAATGGACGGAATAGTCAGATGAACAGCTGGCATCTCAGGTTTTGTGGTTTTGCTCAATAAAGCCTAGCCTTTGACATCTGGAACTCCATGACTTCGAGAGTTTTCTTGCAGAGAGGGAAAAAGACTTCAGTATTACACGACAGTGTCAGGAACAAACTGAAAGTTTAGTTGCTATACAGGGCTCAACGCTAAGGATTTTTTCTACTGGCCCCAACACAAAAATGATAAATAGCTGTTTTTACCATCATGGCTTTAAAAATGTGTCCAAAGATAATTTTGTTTACATATATTATGTTTTTAAGACAATGTCCCCCCAAACTGAATCACATTTATAATTTGCAAGATATGATTTATGCCTTATGTAATCCCATATAAGCGCTTTACAGATATAAATTCATAAATACATCTTATTAACCTCAGCCGTCCTGCCATTTACACATGAGTTTTTAATGAAGAGTTCTGTTGTGCATATGATGTGTTTTCGGTCACCCGTTTAGTCATGCGGTCATGCAACTTTTGCCCATGTGTAACGTATTCACAAACAGGATCAAAGATTTAGTCACTGAGTTAAAGATGTGATTATTGGCTGAATGTAATAAACATAGGAATCCCTGAGAAGAGACTTGCTACTAAATCGGTTGTGACGTGTAATGTATATTAGGGAGATATTAGGCTTAATCTGTGAATTAAGAATGTGGATATAACATGAAATCAGACAACCTAAAGACCAACACAGACTGATGCACAAAGCACAAAAACAAAAATACCTGTACGGTCTAGAAATTAGACATGTAACAGGTGTTTCATGAGGATGATATGAAGTAGACTGTTTCAAATATTCATCTTCACCCCGCAGCTGAACAGCTCTGATAATAATAGCCATAGTGATCTTGTTTCTTTTCATATTAAACGCCATTATAATGTCGAATTAACGATTACATTTTGAAACACTACCTTTTTGTGGGCAATTTTGGATACTGAGCAGCTCGTGATTTCCAGACACGTGTATAACTGGGGTTTAACAAAGTTTATTACGTCTCATTCTGCGCTTCATCTCTAAAGGCGAATTAATAAGAGAAAATGTGTTTGTTTTTTTACAGTGGGAATAAAACTAGCGCTTTACGAGAGCACATGCACGTTAAACAGTCTACGCTGCACGGAGAGAGATGATGCTGATGAGACATATACACGGAGAGACATGGATTTTCAGTCCTATATAAAGAAACTGTTGATT
Source organism: Myxocyprinus asiaticus (assembly GCF_019703515.2). Lineage (NCBI taxonomy): Eukaryota > Metazoa > Chordata > Actinopteri > Cypriniformes > Catostomidae > Myxocyprinus > Myxocyprinus asiaticus. Next base: position 3,258,535 of record NC_059379.1, on the reverse strand, counting down.
TCTTGTGTTCCAGTTTGTGGATTACTGCTTTTCACCAACATGTAAAAACGAAAAATGTGGGGATTTCACGCACCGTGAACACGGAATGTGCGGGGAAAGGCCTACTTAAAATGTTGCGCAAGACATGCAAAAGTGGGTTTTTTCCTGCTATTTTCTACACATTGGTAATAGCTGCTGCTAAAACACCTGGAAAAGAGCGAGGACAGTGCTAGGAGAGTGCACTCGGTGTCTGCACGCTCTTATGCATGCCTTGGCGCATTCAGTATATTATGCGCTCGCGCATCTCTGCGAGCTAAATAGAATCGCACTTGCTCTTCGGTTACAATACTTTGTTCGCTCAGTGTAATTTTTGTTCTCTCTCGCTTGTTGTTTGCTTGCACTAATGTTATAAATGCAGCACTGGCCCGATCGGGCAAGTGACAGTTCTAGCAACTGGCCCGAATCTTTCTCACACTGGCCCCGGGCCATCGGGCAGTCCTTATTGTTGAGCCCTGCTATAGCTTCGCTGTAGCTCTCAAATCTCATTCCGTTCCTGATAAAAATAAAAAAAAGTTATCGTATAGCTTCAGAAGACTTGGAATATAGTGCATAGTTTTATGTTGATTTATTGTCCATTTATGTCACTTTTGACACTCTTTGCTTTCACTGCATGGAATACAACAACACAGAATCTTTAAAATCTTATTTTGTGTTTCAGAAAGAAATAAAATCATACTACTGTATGACTTCAATGAAAATAATGCAAAACAGGTTTCACGACCGTTTAGAAATATGTTCGGCTGGAAACTTTTCTCAATATGGGAAAATAATTTTTGGCAAGCAACACATGTCATTGTGTCACTCCCAGCTTCAAACGAGTTATTTAACTGTGTGAATCTTGTTAATTCAGCTTCATTTCTGTTGGCTAAATGCCAGAAATGTTTCACAACGAGTGCTGTGTTATGCAAACAATTTATTTTTTTCCGATGCATCTGTTGGAAAATTTTCCATTCAGGTAAAAACTGTAAGAAGATGTGCTACAGTCAATGAGCTTTTCACTAAACTGTTTTCATCGTTTAGGTTTCATTCTCACACGTACCTTATTGTGAAAGACTGTCATTCCTACATTTGAACCATGCATTATTTCCTGCTTAATATAAATATATTATAGTCCAAAGAGCTAGTAACTCAGTTTACACAAGTGTTAATTTTGGACCTTGAAAGAAAATAGACTGACTGTTCAAATATGACAGAATAATACAAATTTAAACGTACATTAAATAAGGGACCCGAGCAATCACATAGCAATGCCATCTCAACCATCTCCAACTCTCTAGCATAGTGACTGTGACTTTTGAAAAAGCAAGGACAAAATATTTGAATTAAAATAAACAAATATTTTAATTAAAAATAAAAATATAAATATTTTTATTACATTTAAAAAGTACATTATATTTTAAATAAATTCTAAAATAAAATGTATTAAAATTCAAAATAATTTCAAAATAAAAATATTAATTTTTGTTTAAAATTCAATTAAAAAAATAATCTAAAAAATGTAATGTTTTTTCTTAAATTTTAAATGTAATATAAAATGTTAATTTAATTTAAAAAATAAATGTAAATAAAAAATTTTTTTTATTAAATGTAATGTTTCGCAACAGTTTGTATTACTACAACTGCATTCCAGAATTCCAGATCACACTGTGAATTCGGCAACAGTAGGTCGAAAGTTCTGCTGCTGAAATTGGTCTGTGTCAACCGAAATTAGAATCACTGCCCCCTAGTGGCAGAAGCTGGAAGCGTGAGCACCAGGTTCCACAGAGTGGTGCCAAAAGCTTGTATTTTGTTGTATAATGTTGTATTTTTAGTTGTAAATTAAAAAAAAAAAAAAAATTAATAAATTAAATTAAATTAGGTCATCCTTGCATGTACAAAAGTCATAGCCACTATGTGAATGGTTGCCAGGGTATTGCTATGTGGTTGCTATGGCTTGGGTTCCTCTAATATAAGTCTATGGGATTTTTTTCTCCCGTTTTATCATCCACCTGGCAAAAACTGTAAATCTGTTTGCCTAGAAAATTAATTGCACACTTTCCTCAACAAACCGTATGATTTGAGGTATCATTCATTCCTGTAGCACAAACGGTGTGGGACGAGTTACAAACTGAAGCTCAATACTTGTTTAAATACCAGACCCAAAGTATGAGCTTAGCAAACACTAAACTAATCAGTGACTGAACAAGTCAATGGTCATTGTGTCCTCACCAACACAACAGCGTGGTAAGCCTGTCTTAACTCCTCAACGCTCACATCTTTTCCCACAGTCACATTACCATGGAAACTGCAGCGCTCGTGCTGGGCTGTCTGGGTGAAAGTGTTGATGACATTCTGGGGGGAAAAACCCAATATTCATTTATTTATTAGTACATGCTGAATAGCAGTGATTCATGTCTCAGACATAATGCCAACAAACAGACATGTTTAGACATGAGGAAACCATGTACTTAGAAGAGAGTTTGGGTTGAAAAAAAATGTTTTGTCTGCTTAACTGATTGTTTTACTGACTGATAATATTTATCATGATGCCAATCGAGTTTTCTAAATGGTTTCTAGCAGTCCCATTCACTACTGTAAGTATAAACATTGCATGAAAGTTATCAAGGAGTTAATGTATACATAGGTTCTTAGAAATCACTCTTTTTCTGACAAATAAACAGTGATATTGCGCAACCCATTATACTTCTAAAATGTGACATATTGCAAGTGAAACATGATAATCAATGAGAAAAAATGTAGGACAGGACTTGATTATATCCACTGGGAATTTGTTGGATTTAAAAATTAAAGGGATTTGTGACATCAGTCAAAAAGGACATTTTTTTCTTCCTTTTTTTTTGGTGGGGGTAGATTGTACACAGTAAGACCAGAAACGTGAATTAAAGATGCTTTTTGATTTCATGTTGACTTTCAAGTGACATCAAGTTGAGTAAACTAAAAGGCCTGACCTTGACCTCAGGGTGATCGGGGGCGACACCGAACCGCACCAGTCCAAACGGCACCGGCAGCCGTTCGTAAATGTCAACGACCGCATCTTGCCGAGCCTGAAAGATATGGAATTACATTAACAATCACAAACACACAAGTGCGCATTGTAACAAAATGCAATTGCTATTATATTGTTTCAAACCTGTATGACATTCTTCCTTGTGTGGAACATTAAAGGAAAATTTCAGCAGAATGTCCGAGCTGCTCTTTTCCATTTAATGAAAGTGGATGGGAACCAAGGGTTTCAAGCTCCAACAAAGGGAAAAAAGCACCTTAAAAGTAGTCCATACAACTTGTGCGCTATATTCCAAGTCTTCTGAAGCCGTACAATAGCTTAGAGTGAGGAACAGACTTAAATTTAAGTTGTTATTCAATGAAATTATTCCAAGATTGCCTTGGTCACCATTCACTTCTATTGTATGACAAAGAGCAGCTTAGACATTCTGCTGTAAATAACTCAGTCAGCATTCCACAGAAGTAAGGGCATCATATGTGTTGCAGAAGTAAACTATTCCTTTTATAAAGACTATTCCACAGAAAACAGAACAAAAAACAAATTAGCGTTCCAGCCATCTGAAAGCATATTATTTCTGTGAACAAATGCAATGTGGGTAAGCATCATGAGATTCCTCTTTCATACTCTGCGGTTTGTTTTTTTAGGCTTTTTCAAGGTTCAAGAACTTTCAATGGCACACACACACAGATATTATCTCTAAACCCATAATGCTGCAGTAATTGCTTTTGCTCTCGGAACTAAAGCTGACTATATTTATTGCAAGAACACCTCAAGAGAGCTGTAAAATAGTCTTTAAAAAAAAGACAAAAAAAAACACTGTAGTCAGAAGTTCAGTAATTCAGAGACTCAGGATTCAGGATTATGTGTACTTGACAGTTAGCAGACAAAAACATCTACTGCAAGATGAAAAAATTCTCCAGGTTAAATAGACATTAAGCTGTATTCACATCATCTGTGTCAAGCTGTCGATTACCACAGAAAATAATTCAACTCACCCCTCAATTTATCAAACAAAAAATGTGTTTATAGTAATGAACTTACAATGGAAGTCTATGCATACATTCAAAAACTATACTGTTTGAAAGATACAGCCATAAGACTTAAGCATTACACATGAGACTAGTGTGATAAAATTGCTTCCTAACTTTGTCTGTGTGAAGTTATGTCCAATCTTTCAACTCATGTCATGACTATGCAATGCTTGTAAACACACTTTCAGACATCTACATCTATGGAACAAACCCACTGTTAAAAAGACGATTTAAACAATGTTACATCTTAAATAACACATATGCTCGTATGCATAAATATAAGCTCATTAACCAAACTCTGGAAAATCTTGCCCCATTGACTTCCATTGTAAGTGCATAATGTAAACAAACTGAACATTTCAAATGAAAATGACTGTCTGTGGTTATCAGGTAGAGGTAGACCGATATATCGGTTTTTACCGATTAATCGGTACCGATAGTTGCTTTTTGGAACTATCGGTTATCGGCAAAAATCTATTTTGTTCCGTTTTCTGTGGAATAGTCTTTCTTAAAGGAACAGTTTACTCTGTTGCCATCGCTGTAGGAATCTACGGTTAGAACAGCTTAGTTCTACAGTATAACAGTGGTTAAATATTTTATATTATATAATATAATAGTTTAATATCCCTCCTTAAACCTCATCTGGTGAAAATATTATATATATAAAAAAAATATTAAGGCTATAAAAACCTTTATTTGGTTAATACTTAACATAGAGCACTGTAACAGGGCCAAGCCTCTGTCATTTCAAAATAAGAGTCCCAGGTGTGTTTTGGGCTATAGTTAAAAGTCTCGTGTTATGCACCAAATCTTCATTTTTTCTGGTTATCATTGGGATTTTGGTTGAACAAACTGCATATGGGATTTTATTCAAGTGGGACTCTTGTAGCCTCTATGTCTGTAAACTTTTGTCTCAGCCTCAGATCAGTGTGCTTACATCAGTATGTATTTAAAAACATTTTGTCCCTTTCGGCTTTTCATAGTTCAAAGTTTCTGAAAACACCCTATAGGGCCACCCATAGTGGTTAGACAACATACTACAGATACTGTCCATAAATCAAAACTCGTATTGAAATCAGAATATTCTTTTACATTTTTCTTGCCTGAAGGCCTCGTGTTAACAAGTGTTTAGTTTCACCATGTGCATTAATGCGAGAACTGCAAACACAAACCTTCAGGAGCTGTTGTGCGGTGTAAAAACCTGCAGGACCGCCACCTACAATACACACTCTTGGACCGGGCCCAGAGGAATAACCCCGCACTACTGACAAAATGCAAGAGATGACAGTTTAATAAACATATGACGCATGCTCAGAGTGACATGACGTCAAGAATTTAACATTTTGCCACAATGATTGACTGATTGGTTGAATGAATAGATGAACAGGCAGCAATCCTCTTAAACTTTGAACACACTATTAATGCACTCTTTTTGTTTTTTTAAATCAGTTGAATACTGGAAAACAAGCACAGAGAAACAGTGAAGGCAGGACTGATTGCCACAGTGTCAACACAAATAAAATAAAACATTAAAATAAGGATTCTGATTTATTACCATTATAACATCATAAAGACAAAAGGTCATTCCTGTTATGCAGTATCTAGTGATCTGTAACTTTAAAAAAAAAAAAAAATTTTTTTTTTAAAATATAAAATAAAAAACATTTTAATTTGATTTCCATCCTTTAGGTTTAAATTCAATTACACTTGATGTTTTCCCACCAAAATGATGTCACTTTCTGGTGAACTATGTCATTAAGGAACTGCCTTTTTGTTAGTTAAAGGGATATTATGAAAGACTAACAAGATACTGAGGACAACCCTATAAACTGATTATCAATTAAAACAATATTCTCAAGTTTTGTTGATATATTTCTATGGGAACTGCTTTTGGGCCCTATTTTAAGAGCGCTAGCGTTAAGCGCAGTGCTATGCCATAAGTCATAAATGCAAAGTCAGTGGGCATGGCCATGAAGTTTTGGTATTTTCGTGCAAGCATGCGCTAAGTCTAGGCACATGTAGGTTTAGTGAAATCGCACGCGCAACACGCAAATGGACTGGATTAAGTGCAATTTAATTCTGAGTTTTTTTTACGGTTATTATTCCACCGTCTGTGTCTTATAATATAGTTAATTACCTCAAGCACCAGCGATATAAACCAAGAAATCACATTCTTAAGAAGTTGGTAGTGTAAATGGACTGTATGCAATGAATTAGAAGAATTGAAAATTGAATTGAAAAACGTTCTTTTGTGCATTAAAATGCATCCTTGACGACTGTCGGTCACATGACAGTGACACGCTCCTTTTATACGCATGGAAAATGTGCTTCTGAGAATTTGGATGTAGGCTCCGTTAAATTACAGGGAATGCAAATATTATTATTCATTTTCATCTACCACACAAATCATGGCTAGTATTACAGTGATTGTATCGGCACGCACTTCTACCGATCAATTTTGATAATTTAATTTATTGAAGCACGATAAAAACAAACCAAAAATATTTCTAAATTGCAATTACACTTCAAACGAAACTATAATCAAAATAACAAAGTGCTCAAAAAATCAAAGCCCACCAATTCCAAACATTTTACTCCAACTTCTTCCACCGGCCCGTTTAGCAGTGACTTAAAAAAAAAAAAATCACTACAAAAACAGGTGGAAAAATACCAATACAAATTAGATCATAAATACAATTGTAAATGTAAACATAATAATTGAAAAATAAACCATTACCTATTTTAGACATTACCTAGTTTAAAACAAATCTAATAATAAAAAATAAAATATTCAACATTTTTTTCTCCTTGTAAGGCTAGGTGCCAAGAGAACTGTAACCCAGCACACGCCCTCATGGAACAATGAAAGACACCTGGGAAAAACAACACTCAAACTCTTGCACAAGTAGGATCTGCTCCTGAGAAAACAAAGGCATCACTGTGTGGAAAAACCCAGCTTACACCCACAAACTCCACACGTTCTCTCTCCCCCTTGTCTCCACCACAAGGTCCACACAAACACACACAAGATGTATATGTGAAAATGTAACAAACAAATACCATAAAAACAAAGAATGCAACTGTATGTGTTTGATATCATTTAAGAGGTCTCTGTGCGACTGGTATAGTGGTCTCTTTCCCATGTTGACAAAACTAATGGTGACAAAGTTATAAGGTCTTTGCCAAATATTGCATAATTCTGGAGGTGTCTCCCCCTCCTTGACCTACAGTTGAAATGATCTCCTGTATGTTAACAAGGTTACACCCCAGGAAGTCAAGAACACATTCACCCCAAATTCTCATTGTTCAAAGGATAATACCATTTGGTACACAATGTTTATTCTGTCTGGGTATTTAAGGAAAGTTGGCAAGAAGCTCAGGGAATCTGTAAGCCAGATCTCCCATGCTGTACCGCTGCATGTAGTTTATATTTGTTGGGGAATCTGTAAGCAGATCTCCCATGCTTTGCTGTTGCATGTAGTTTTGTCAGGTATGTTTCTTTGACTTGTCTTTTATTTTTAGAAATGTTTATTTATTCTGATCACGCGTGAAATTAGGTTTGATTGATTTTGTAACTTACGTTTTAAATCCTACCTGGCAAATAAATTGTTACTTTTTGATTTATTCTGAATTCCTCTGAAATCATTTATCACTGGTAGATTCGAGGGACGCCTTACGAATAGGAGGAAACCACGTAAGACTACCAGTCACTGCTTATCACCATCTTAGCAAGTTGCATGAAACGTGACTAAATAAAACTATCATCTGGTTGAGCAAGCAGTAGGTGGCCGAACCAGATGATATTAGTAAACCCTGCAACCGCTGACTATGAACGGGCTGGCGATTTTGAGTCCGTGAGATCCATGCAATTAATCGGCCGGCATATGACTCTAAGCGACAATCGGGACCCGGATGAAAGGATAATGAAAATTAAGATGATTCAGAGTAATCAATCATTTAAAAATATCAAATTAAAAGAATGATCAGAAATCAATTAGAGCTGTAATCTAAATTAGAGGTCAACTTCAATTGGAGTCAGATTAATTTAAAATTGGATTAAATGAATAACGGAATCAATTTGTAAAGTATAAATTAATAATAAGTGGTTTTGGTTCAGCGCTCAGAAAAGACAGAACAACGCAGAGACCTTCACATGAGATTTTATTACCACCTGCTGTTGGAGTCTGCAAACTGCAAATGTGGGAACTAAGTTAAGATGTGGTTTACAAACATCTTAGCGCAACGACCTATTTCACAGGAAAATAGCAATTTGCGCTTTGCGACACTTCAATAAAATACAATACACCCACAGTTTGCGTGCAAACACCCACAATAGCGCAAACACTCCCACCCACGCCCACTTGCGCTGGCACGAAAATTGCGATTAGAATTAGTGCTCTCACGAAAATTGGATAACACATTGCGCACGGTCATTGCACACAGTCGTTGAGCGTAGCGCTG